>NW_027412614.1:1203256-1444810 GCF_025532065.1 Leptinotarsa decemlineata
ATTTTCTGTCTTGTAAGTTACTACCCCAATCGGCATCAACATAACATATAAAATTCAATATATCTACTCTTTTATATTCTAAACCTTCATACATAGTGTTTTTTAAATATCTTAACATTCGTTTCAAGTGTTTCCATGATTCATCAGTTGCCTTGTCTTGAAGGCTGCTAAAATAATTTAGTGCGAAACATATGTCTGGACGTGAACCCACCATTAGGTACATTAAACAACCTACTAACTGCCTAAATGGTTTATTTGTTAAATTATTATTTTCAGGACAAATATTTAATTTAAATTTTTTATCTATTGGTGTGTTCACTCCCTTACAATTTACCATATCAAACTTAGCTAAAATTGTTTTTATATATTTTGATTGAGAAATATTTAAAATTCCTTCTTTCCTATCATATTTAATTTCTAGACCAAGGAAATGTTTAAGTTGCCCTTTGTTCTTCATTTCAAAACGATTCATTAACTTAGAAATAATTTCATTTAAAATTATTAAATTAGGCCCTGCCAATATTATGTCGTCTACATAAAGCAAAAGATACATTCTTTCACTGTTTGAATCCTTAAAATATAAACAAAAATCATTTTCAGATCTGATAAAACCTATTTCCAACAAAAAACTATTAATTTCATTATTCCAACACCTGGATGATTCCTTCAGGCCATAAAGGGACTTCTTTAATTTTAATATTTTACCTGCATGTGATGACATACCCTCTGGGTAATGAATATACACTGGAGACTTTAAAATCCCATTTAAAAACGCACATTTTACATCTAATTGCAAAAAATAATAAGCTAATTGATTACCTAAACTTAAAAGTGCCCTTATGGTAGTCATTTTTGCCACTGGTGAATAAATATTTCCATAATCTACATTATTTTGAGCAAATCCCCTAACTACTATTCTAGCCTTAAATTTATCATTTTCATTTTTCTCCAATGGTTTTTTAGAAAATACCCACTTTGTATCTAAAATATTACTAATTCCTTTATTTTCAACTATTTCCCACGTTTCATTTTTGTGTATTGCTTCTAACTCTCTATTTACAGCTGATAACCAAGAATATTCATCTTTATGACCTTTTATTTCCTCATAAGTCTTAGGTACGTCTTCTATGTAATTTATGGCATTGAAAGCCATATATAATTCATAATCATTATACCTGTCTGGTAATTTTATCTCTCTTCCCCTCCTATTTATCATTTCAATTTCATTTTGTTCTAAATTTCTGACTTCTGTATTTCTTACTTCCTCTATATCTCTCACTTTCTCTATATCAATGGTATCATTTACTTTAATCTCATTTTCTGTATCTATTTCCTCTGACTTAATTTCTATATGATTTTGTTTAAGGTAACAATGATTCTCGTCAAATTTAACGTCCTGAGCATAAACTATTTTTTCTTTTTTAATATCCCATAACCTATAGCCATTTTCAACATACCCAATCATAATTCCCTTTTCAGCTTTTTCATCAAATTTTCCCCTTTTCTCCTTAGGTATGTGATAATATGCTGTGCTACCGAAAACTCTCAAATTACTCACATTTGGCCTTTTATTATACCAAAGTTCAGCAGGTGTGATCTTATTTTCTAAAGCCTGGGTAGGACTTCTATTTATAATATACGTTGCAGTTTGCACTGCTTCCCCCAAAATTTCTTGGGCAACCCTGAATCGAATATCATTGCGCGGCCCCTTTCTACTAATGACCTATTCATTCTTTCAGCCTTACCATTTTGCTGAGGTGTAAAAGGGATTGTATAATCTACTCTTATACCATTTTCTCTACAGAAAAACTTTAAATCATTAGAAACATACTCGCCCCCATTATCACATCTTAGTTTTGAAATTTGACTGTTAAACATTGATTTTGTCATATTAAAATATTCTTTAAATTTGCCAAAGACTTCCCCTTTATGTTTTATTAAATATACTATTGTAAAATTAGTGAAATCATCAATAAATGTTAAGAAATAATTGTATCCCTCATTTGAAACTGGACTTATTGGTCCACAAACATCTGAATGAACTATTTCCAAGACTCTATTACTTTTACTTCGGGTTCCAAAAGGCAACCTAGACATTTTTCCTGTTATGCAAGGCTCACAAAAATCAACTTTCAATATAGGTATATTTTTATCAACTCCTTCTATTAAATCACCTTTTATTAATTTTTCTAAGCTATTAAAATTTATATGGCCAAAGCGCCTGTGCCATTTCATAAAATCATTATCATTGCTTATTACATTCAAACATTCAGTTTTGTTTACATTAAATTTTATTTCATACAAATTTTCTCTTTTTCCTAAACCTATCAAAATACCATTTTTATCATAAAGTTTTACTTGTCCACTTTCAAAAACAACCTTTATCCCTGCCTGCTCTAACCTTTTTACTGAAAGTAGATTTTTTCTTAAATTAGGTACATAAAATACATTCTTTATTTCACATTCAAATTTTTTTATGTTTACATTACTAAAACCTACTATATTCCCTACTGCAACTGCAGCTAAATAATTATTTTGTTTTGCAACTGCTATCTGTATAGGGTGATCTAAGGTAACTAATTGAGAAAAAATTGTCTTTTCATTCACTAAGTGATCTGTACATCCAGAATCTATATAAAATGTTATTTCATTTTTACTTAAAACATTTTGCATTGCATTTATTTCATTATTAAAACAAATTCTGGGTTCATTTTTATTTTCAAAATTAGAAGGTTCATCTTGGTTTTGATTATTTTCATTTTGCACATAATTTGTGTTGTGTTGAAAACCCATACCTGTGTTTTGATATCCATTTTGATATCTACCTCTCATCTGGCCTCGAAAATGCCCTCTTCCATAATTTCTTCTATAGTTTGTAGTACCTCTATAACTTGTATTTCCTCCTCTATAGCTTGTATTTCCTCTGTTTGTAGTTCTTACTCTACAATCTCGTTTGAAGTGTCCTATTTTACCACATCTAAAACATCCCTCTGTCATAAAAGCTACTTGATCTGTACTTCCACTGTCTTTGTATTTTTCTGTCATCATTTGCCTCTTTTCTGCCTCACCCTTTAGTTTTGCTTTTACTTTATCGTAAGTTAATGTATCAGAATTTTCAATTATTGTCACAACTGTTTCATAGGACTTTGGTAACGCTATTAATAAATTACATATTATGTCTTGTTCTTCTAGTTTTAGCCCACTAGCCTTTATTTTTCTCAGTACCTCTTCGAACTCTGCAAGGAAATTATCTAGAGATTCACCTTTTTTCATTTTCATAGATAGTAATTTCTTTTTCAAAAATAGTTGTCCTTGAATTCCTTTCTTCTCATATATCTCTTCTAATGTTGCTCACATTTTATGTGCTGTATTCTTTTCCCTTAAATTTTCTAGCTGTGAATCATCCACACTCTGTATTATTAGTGACTTTGCTTTTGAATCCTTTTTTAGTAATGCTTCTCTTTCTTGTGCTGTTCCCTCGATAACTATTTCAGCCTGGACCACATCCAATACTCTGTTTTCATCTAGTATTCTTTCTAATCGAAACTTCCAATTATAGTAATTACTTCCATTTAATGGCTCAATTTGAAAACTTCTTACATGTGCCATTTTCACTTACGACTTATTGAACTTTTATTCCCGTTTGTCCAAAACTATTATTTCCTTATTATATCTCCTTTATTTACCAGTATCCTGGGCCCATAACCTTTTAATATTTTAGGTGGATGATCCAAAATTAAACTTTAGCTTTACCCTTTTTGTGTTTTTATTCACCATACTCAAATACATATATATATAACATAACCTTACATACTCTAAAAGACAGTTTTTCTTTAACTAGAGAACTTTTAATATAGAACTTAAAACTATGACTGACTTATGTCAAGAGACATTGTGACCAACACAATGTTTGGCTTTAGGGACTTTTTGGCGTCACCTTTAACAGAAATACTATGCATTCCAAATTTTTGTTTATCTTGAAGTACTTGATTATTTCACAGCGCGGGGGAATACTAGTATTTTTATTGAAGTTGGACTCTATTGGAATTGTAAATTTATTCCCATAAACTGTGAAAGAAAACTCAAAATTTTCATAATCTATGATTGCTGATTTTTTGAAAAAATCTGCACCTAAATTGTATGTTATTGTCAAATGATTCTATTATAAAGAATTTATGTGTGAACTCATTTTTGCCGGCTTGTAAAGGTAAGTATAATGACCCTAGCGTATTTGTTGACCCTGAAATTCCGTCGATTTTTATTGTGTCTGAATAATCTATTGTAGACGAGTGTCTGTTTACATGTTTGTGGAAAAGTGCGCTAATCGATGCACCTGAGTCGAGAAGTAAATGAATTTCCTGATTATTGTAATTGAATCTGACATAGTTTAAATCGTGTATATCAAAGTTAGCATAATTTTTCAGACTATTGGCCTCGAAAAAATGTTTGCTCTTGTGAGCTGTTTTGATTTGATTCCTCGTTTTCTACACTATTTACTAAAAACATATTTTGTCTTCTGTTGTCTCTTCTAATATTTTGATTTTGTTGGGGACGATAATTTGGTGAGTTTTGAGAGAAACGATTTCTATTCATAGGGTTGTTTTGTCTGTTAACACTATTGAATCTCCCTCGAAAATTGTTGTTTGGGATGTACCTTGTATTGTTATGTCTGTTCGAACTGTTTTGATACCTGTTCCCGTTTTGTCCTCTATATCTATTGTTAAAATTTTTGAAATGATGATTTTGTTTATTTCGAATGTGAAACATAGTCGGTGGTTGATGGTTGTCTTGTGTGAATTCGTCTTTTGCTCCATTAATTGCGTCTGTCAGTGTGTTGTAATTCCGAGCTTTTATAATAGTTCTAAGTTCTGTATTTTGTATACCTTTTGCGAAAACGTCAATTGCTAGTTTTTCATTCTCTTTCCTGAAAATTTCAATAGAATCTGTGTTGTCACCTGCCTGAGCTAAAGTAAGATCTGACATTAGTGTTTCTATTGATCTTCCATATTCATCGATACTTGAGTTACCTTGTTTTATATTTTGTAATTTAGCCGAAAGTGTTGGAGCTGATTGCTTTGGCAAAAAGTTAGTTTTTAAATCTTTTAATAAATTTGCGGCGGTGGTATAATTGTTTTTCATTCGGATTTTATCTCTGTGAGATATGCAAGCTTTAAGAACATAATTTATTAAAGATTGTTTGCCTAACGTGTCTAACGTAGGTTCATATAATTCAATTCCCTCTATTAACTGATACACGCCTTCAGTTGTGCCATTTAATTTTGGCAGTAAGTTAGCTGCTGTTTTGAAATCAAATTTGTCTCCACTCATGATTATCTCTGTAATCAAACTTGTATCTATATTAGTGCTAATATCTATTTTCCTAACTGAACTGATCCTATCATCCAAAATATTTTTTACTCTAGTAGATACTTTCTCTAATCTATGTAAATATAATTCTACTTGAGCAATTTCATCCTTAGTTGGCCCGCTATTATTAAACTTATGAACTAATTCATTAATAAGTGAATTAATATTTTCTAACCTCTGATACCGTCTCTGCGTAGCTGCTTCACTTTTCGTAAGAATCTTTGCGAAGATTTTCTTCAAATTTCATCAATTGTTCTTCAGCTCCTGTGAACTCCTTCAGAATATCCCTGCTGCTCATGAGCCCTGGATACTAGCGTATTCTAATATTCTCTTTTTCAGTTGGAATTAATACCTTCTCGAGACCTTCGAAGTTCGCTTAACGCGATTTGTCGTTCCATTGATTTTTTCATACCATCTCGCATTTTCCCCATATAAAATAAATAATAACAATTGCGATGAATATTAAAATTGGAATTATCATTCCGTCGGTGTGTGTAAATTCGGTGGAACTGGATTGATTTGCATTATTTGATCCCGTGCCAGTAGCTTGTATCTGCAGTCTTTCTTCGTTTGTAACTTTTGATCCACACATTTTTAACTATTTGGTTTTTTCTCTTCACACTGGTTGGACTGGACTGGCAGGATCGCCATGAAATGTTGGGTTTTCCAGGTAGTTTAATTGAAGCCAGTCATTACCAAGAGTTTCGTTTTTATTCGTATCAAAGTTAACATCTTACATCGAAGACTATATGCACACTAATCAATCATCAGAATCGGGGTTATACAGAATTGGTTGCTCATCACTTATTATCTAATTGTTATATATTTGAACTCCAAACAGTTCAATGTACTGAAATGTTGCAGTAATACATAATTAGGTCGAGGTGAGTTTAATGAACCTGCAACGTTTCTATACGTAGAATTGTGGAAAAGACAATTGAATATAATACGAATTTGGTAAACTATTTGAAATGTAAAATATGTGACTTAAATCTTTATCACACATTACCATTGTAGTGGTAGGTATATTGATTTTGTGTTGTGAATATACTACAATGAAATCGCTATATTATACTGTTTGTGTACATACACAGCGGTTTCAAATATAAATAGAATGGTAAATTCAAAACGCTGAAGGTTTTGAAGTGGTATTTACACAATGTTCTATTAAAAATACCTGAGGTAGCGTATGATGCGCTTTTGTGCAATAACCAAGTCAGATGATGAACTGGATAATCGTCAAAACTGCACTCCGTATCGCAGTCTTCAGTATATCTGAGGGTAATATAATTTCATCAGTTGATCATTACTAAGGATTGATATCGGATTCCTGATCAGATAAGAGAAATAATTGAGTTTAGATATCAGCAGTTGGCATGTTTATATGATATAAGAGCTTGTCGCGAGTTTTTTTTATATATTTTTCTAGAATAACTCATGTCAAAATCAAGTTACATATTGTATTCCCATTTATACATATGTAATGGGATGTGTATGATGTAATAAATTGATGGGTTTTATTCAATTTAAAGTTCACGTTTTTCTTTTTAGAGCTGTTGAATGAAAACGTGTAATTTTTTATTTTGGTGTGTAATTTGGTATGTTCATTCATTTAACTCATGGTCGGTCCCTACAAACATTTTTTCGAAC
This sequence comes from Leptinotarsa decemlineata, assembly GCF_025532065.1. Taxonomy (NCBI): domain Eukaryota; kingdom Metazoa; phylum Arthropoda; class Insecta; order Coleoptera; family Chrysomelidae; genus Leptinotarsa; species Leptinotarsa decemlineata. Next base: position 1,210,274 of record NW_027412614.1, read on the forward strand.
TTCTCTATACTATCCCTCCCTTATCCCGAATTATTAATTCTTAAAATTGGTTTTGTGGCCATCTCGTATTCCGCTTTTCTTAATTTTCTCCTTAAACTATTTATTTGATATCAATATCACGAGGGTGCATAAAAAATCTAGTCTTGGGTGATACGGTCGGTGGTCCATGTTAGATGTATCTCAGATAGATGCAAACTGAACGTATCTGCAAAATTTCAAGTCAATCGGTTGAGGAAGTGTTTCAAAAATTCAGTTACAAGATATTGCATTCCATGTTATGTGTGAAACTGTCAAATAAACGTTAAAATCAATTATCAATTCATTGTAGAGTTCCTGATGAAGAGCCAATAAAGACTCGAAAGCTAGAACAGAAACAAGTGTTCACTTATTTTACCATCCCCATATATATATATATATATATATATATATATATATATATATATATATATATATTACAGTTACACCTCTCGAAGCGAAGCAGTAACTCGTCTTGATAATGCCATCTGAGATGATGGCGAAACGTCGACTATCGAATAGTACAGAACGGATGAACACCCGGAAGAACAACACATATATATATATATATATATATATATATATATATATATATATATATATATATATATTATATATTATATATATCTGCGGGTCTTACCTGCTTTTATAGGTAATTCCCGCTGGAAGTCCTTTGTGTTCTATTTCTAGGCTGGTAAACAGGAAATGCTGAGTCTTTGCTGATTTCAAGGTTCTTCTATAACTGTTTCATATAACAGCTCCCCTTTTTATGAAAAAGTTGATGCTATACCTTGCAGCAACTTTTCAGGCATAATTATTCTTGTTAGAATTTGAGTTGAGTTCGATTTCTTCTTCGACGGGTTCTCCGATATGATAGCTAGGTCTTCTTCTATGGAAGAATCTGGTTATAGCTCTGAATTTACTTCGCGTACTTGGTGCTGGAGGTGGTGGTCCATCATTTCTTGATGTTATAATACCAATTCTTATATTTCTATTATTTTTACATTTACAAAAACAATATAACATAATCAAAGAGCAATTGTTACATAGGTAAACCATGAAATATGTTTTGAGACGAAAGGTTCAGTAATCAATTTATCTAATTGATCAGAATATTCATTTAATTTGAATTGAGCTGTATTTAAATCATCAGCATTTATTTTATTTAACTTCAGAGGTTTCACTTTTGGAAAATTTTGTTTTTCAGGTAGTCCTGAACAACATTGATATGGAATTTTTATTTCATTCATTTTATATGTAATATTTTTACTTGAATAGAATAGCTTTTTGGCATTTACTCTTGTGCTGCCAATGAATGCATTACAATTTTCATTCATTTTCAAAATTGAATTTATTTCTATAATATTCTTTTTTGATTCTTTGTTACACGTTACAGTAATTGGTAATGGGTCTGAAATTAGAATTATCCATCTATTAAATTCTATTTCATAGGCATTATATTCTTTTACAAAAAGAAGTCTCATTTTACAAACTTTTGGTAGTTGTAACAAATGTCTGAATATTTGAGCTTCACAAATAGCAGTGTTATCAATAGGATAAGGCAAAAGTCTTTTCACAAATTTTTCCTCTATAAAATAAGGGTTTACAATTTTCAAAATTGGGTATGATCACGTATGATAATGATTCATCATCTTTTCCTATGTACTTTATATTAGTAGGTAGGATATGATGTAATCCGGTTCTATTATCCAATATAGGAATTAGGTAAAGTCGGTACACTCTGTATATTTCAGGTTCAACAAGGGGTATTTTCAAAACATATACAATTTTTGATTCTGTTTGAAAAGCTACAAGTTGTATTATTTCAAGGTATTTAGCTACTGAACTTATTTTTGGTTGTAGGGGTAAATAATTATTTTGTAATAGCATTGAGATTTCTTGAAGAGAATCTACTAAATCTTTTGGTTTTATAATCGATGGATGTATAATACGTAATTTAGCAAAAGTGATTGATTCTAAGATTTCGTTTAGATAATCTTCTATGAAAAGATAACTTTCTAAGAGTGATTCACATATTTCAATTGTTTTGTGCTTTGCTGTAATTAGTTGTAATTTATCAGACAACTCGTATATAGATTTTTCTATCTTTTTGATATCTTCATTAAAAGTAGCTTCATCAACTTGTAATTTTTGAATAGTCTCATTAAAGTTTCTTATCACTGAGGTTGTAACTGAAATTTGGTTTTTTAATAAATTCTCGATTTGATGTTCATCTTTGTATAATTGGTTTATTGAGTTTGTAAAATATTCTCCGTCTGAGGAATCAAGGTTTCCAGATATAGCTTTCCAAATGCTTCCCACACCGTTTATTAGTCCACGTTTTCGTCTCTGTTTTTCAGGCGAAAAATCTTCTGTATCCATTTTTATTTGGAAATATTTAGATTCAAGCGAATTTGAAATTTGGTTGAGTACGGTAGTATGCGCTTTAATATCAGTATAAAAAGAAATCATCATTTGATTGTTGGTTTCAAATACTATCATTATCATTTCATTTAAAATATTTTGATTATGATCTAGAGCTTTTCTTACGAGGCTTAAATCTTTGTATACCAGTAGTGTCCAATGGTCATTTGATATTTTTGAATGTCCTTCATCATGATAATACACTCCAATAGTGTTATTTATTGCTTGTAGTATATATTGTGATGCACACAGGGGTAGAATGATGAGTAGTAGTAGTTGTGATTGCATCTGTAAGAAATTAATCGTGATAGGGTTTCAAAATTTATTTTACTTTCTTGATTCGTTTCAAGGTTTTTGAGAAGGGCTGAGTTTTTATATAATCCAAGGATTTCAAAAGGACCATTAAATTTGTTTTGTAATTTTGTACCTATTTAACTCTCTTTGACATATACTTTCTCTCCTATTTTGAATTCATAGTGAGTTTGACAGTAGTTGTTTACAGCTGATTCTCGGCCTCCCCCCACCACTATGACGTATTAATTGCTTTTTTATTGGTTGTTGTTTGGTGAAGTCAAGGTGATGTGACCTTGAAGGGTGTAGTGCATGGATCGTTCAGAATTTTTTTTCCGGTTCTAATCCTCCCCCCACCAATATGACGTGTTATTTGCTTTTTTGTTGTGCAGTGAAGTCAAGGCGTTGTGACCTTGAAGTGTCTGGTGCATGGATCGTTCAGATTTTTTTTTCATATGAGATTTTGTGTGTGTATGTGTGTGTGTAGGAGAATGCACGGTACAGGGTTTCATCATGTGCTTGTTTGTCTATGTACAAACATACGTCTGCATACTTCGAAGATCCTCCAAGTAATAAATGCTCCATCGGTGTGAGGGCACCAAGTTAGTAGTGGAGTGACGTCACAGCAATAACCGTTCAACGGCTAGAGAGCGTATTGTTCACTCCACGAAGTGTGGCAGAGTAATGCGTATTCATCGGTCTGTCATCACCTCTCCCGAAGCGATGAAGGTTGTGACGTAACGCATCGCTCTAGCCCCGCTATCGATGGTGACACCACGGCAGCCGAGGACCGTCTGCCTAACGTCTACCCTCTCCGAGACCGCAACGACCACTGCTTGCTCGTACCGGCAACTGTTATCGCATCAAGTTGGGTGTGCTTGGCTGTGACGTCAGGCATCTCCAGTGGATAGCAACTAGCAATGTGAACCTTTCACGGTTTCATGGTGGGGGTGAATCGCACTGTTTGATAAAAAAGAAATGCCTGGCACACTATGGAATCAGTTGACGAATATATCTGCAGCAGTTAGCAATTGGTAGAGTGTTATTCAGTTCGTAATAGAAGGAAGACGGTGAGTGTATTTGTCTGTTGGAAATTGTTTATATTTTCATATATATTTTCATCATGTCCGTTTCAAAAGTAGACTTAAATAAAATTAATAATTTGATTGTACAGGAGGTTGAAATACTAGAGCAAAAGGCCTTATCATCATTGCCAATTGATGAAGTGTACATAATTAAAAATATGTCAACTTATTCTACACGATTTGGTAAATCAATTTTATTAACTTTGCAAGATGTGAGCAATGATAAATTATTTAAAACATGGCTACCAAAACGTATTTCGTTGCAATTCAGTGATGACGATATATCTTGTATCAACTCATCAGGTGGTAAATATACGATGATGTATTTAGGACAGAGCCAACAAAGTTTTGCTGGCATGAAAACGCGATCTCTAGTCAAATTCAATATAATTGAATAATAATAGTAATAATTTATAGTGAATTTCTTTAGGTCATAGCTTACAAAGTTTTTTGGTGTGAAAACGCTAACTCTAGTCAAATTCAATATGATTGAATAATAATAGTAATTATAATGAATTTCTTATTGTTTTATAATATTCATATATTAGATGATAATAATTATATGGAAATATAAACATTACTAACTTAGTTGAATACACTCACTTTGTAACTACAAGTAAAATGGGAATGTGAGTATTATATCACTGAAAAATTGGAGGTTGCTTATTGTTTTTTTTTATTCGATTTCAGTTCCACCATTTAAAGATGTGGATGCAGTACGCAAGTCAAGATTGGGTCGATGTTGTAGATCTCAAATCATTGGTTCAACATTTGTCGTCTAAATTGAAGGTGTTGGGTGATGGAGCCGAACATGCAAGCAATTATGATATGAGTGTATGCTTTGATGAAAAACAAATCGAATTATGCCTTCGTGATGCTGAGAACTATTGGAGTGGTGCAGAAGTTTGTAACAAATTTTTGGATAATGAATTGGAATTGTGGCAACTTTGTGAGGTTATGATTGAACTGAACCTAAGAAGATTCCTGTATAGCCTCCAACCATACTTGCCAGAATGGATTATTCATCACTTTGGATTGAATGATGAAAATCGAGAGGAAATTGAAGATGGTCGCGAAAATGATGATTATGAGGAAGAAGTTATTTTAGATAGTCTGTATGTTCCTGTAAATCATAAATAATGTCAAATAAAAAACTTTGTATTATTTTCATGTTTTATTTATTCAAATCTCATGAAATGCAATAGAAAATGATTACAAAACAATAAATATGATATAAAATACAATACATGATATAAGTCAGTTACAAATAAAAAAAAGATCATAAAACAGTACATGATAGAGTGAAAAAAAAAGTGTCAATATCTGCTATGAACTGAACCATCCAATGCATTGTATGTTAAAACTGTATCATGCAAAATTAATGCATATACTTTAGTGTTGTCTGGAAACTTGGTCTTCCTCGTCTCAAACTCAATCTTTATATCAATAGTTGATGATTTTGTTGCATTCGGTTGATGAGAACAATCGATGACGAATAGTGGATTCTCTCTAAATTGTCCAATGTCCATCAGAGGTTCACTCATATCTTTATCATAATAACTTCGCTGAAAACTCTCAAAAGCATAATAAGCAGGAGCATCAAGTTTTTTATCGAAATTCAAATTCCAACGCTCATATGGATAAACTTCTGAATTCAAGTATACTCGAATACTATTGATATCAGCAGTTGTGAATTTTGTAATATCCTGTGTTCTATCTTCAGATGTGGTAGTACTTTGGAATGCGATGATGACAAAACGAGGAGTTTTCAATGCGTTAGTTGTTTTGATGGCCCATATGTCTGAAGAAGTCCCACGTAATGATGGTAGTTCATAGAGGTCCCACATACGATACGCCAACTTGATTTTGGCATTCAGACCGCTTTTGTTTATTCTACTCAAAAGTTTGAGCTTGTGTTTATCATCTGGTACAATATGTCTTATTTTCCATTCGATTTTATTTATTTCCAAATCAGCATCAACCTCACCTATATATGAGTTTTTGAATGATGATAATCAAAATCAATTCCTGTTTGGCATTCAAGATACTTTTGTTGTAATCTTCAGCAAAACCCATCAAATATTTCAGTGGTAGTTTTCCACTAAAAACATGACTGTTTGTATCCAAGATATTTTGCTTCAATTGTAAAAGTCCCCAACCAGATGTCAATAATATGTTAGCATGAGATTGTCCAAATGATATCATGGTTTTCATTGTAGATGTTATCCCAGGTTTTCTAACAACAGCCACTTGTTCACCACCCATTTCATAACGAATTTCGTCGAAGAGAAATGCAATTGCATTATTCGAGAGATAGCATGTTTTCGCTACATCTTTGGGGGTGAATTTACCTTCTATGTAAATGAAGCTCTCGGCAATATCTAGTATAACATCTTGATTATTGATTGCAATTCTGATTTCATCCGAATTCCTGAATAGCGGTGATCCATAGGGCTTATATGTGTGCTCATGTAAACTTATGAGAGAATGATCGAGCACTGGTTCATTGAATATATTCAACTTTTCATTGTTTGTTTCGAGCACCATTGTTATTTTCTCACTTTCAATCCAATCGATTTCAAAAATTTAAGATCACTCACAGACAGAGCGTTATGTGCTAACTGTTTAGCATACACTTGTGGAATGAGCTTCTTTTTATGCACACCTTTCTTTTTGATAGTGCAACTCGTTTGGGATTGTTCAATGCGATTTTGTCTATTATAAATGAAACCCATAACAACAGTTATTCGATTTTCTTCAATTCCAAAATAATAAAAATCTCTTCTTCACTTCCAAAATCGATAAGGTTATTTTTTTCATGCAAAACACGCACTGTAATGTTGTGAATCAATTGACGACCTTCTGGACTGACAGGCATATATATAATACTGTGTGGTTCTTTAGTAAGATTGTAGCCAGGTTCAACATCAATATCGAATGAGAAAAGAATGTGGGATTCTTCACCATTTATATATGAACCAGATATTATATTGCAATCTAAGCGGATAAGTCTCACAGTTGTAATGTTTATTGGTAATGATGATTCATGTATCTGATTTGGTGGAAATATTCCATGAGCGAACCCCATCATTTCTGCTATAGAATTTGGATGTGTCAGATCAATTTCATATTTGGATCACATTTCACATTTGAATGTATTATTATTGGCGTGTAGATAGAAAATATCATCTGCAACGACATCATTTGGTTTTTTATCATGAAACAATCTGAACATGATATGTTTGTGTATGATAGCATTGATCTCTTCTATTTCGTAAGCACCACATGGAATTTCAATTGTCAACTTTTGGGGTATCGATGAGTTGTCATTACTGATTCTAAAACTAAGTTATTAGCTTCTGTTATATTATTGATTGTATTGCATCCATAGAATCCCAAAAGTCCTAATCCATAACGACTGTTCCTATCCAATTCAATTGGTGGAAAAAAATCCGCACTCAAGACACTTGTCCCAACAGCTTGTAGCTCGAACTTTCGTGACATGACTGATGAATATTTTGAAATACATTTCAATTTATTATTGTACACAGCAACAGCACATTTGAGACAATTTACACTTTTTGGAATGTGTTCTATTGTAATAAGTATCATTTTTATTGATGCCAATATTCACATCCTCTATATTACAAATACAACACATAGATTTTCGAGGTATAGGACCATCATTAACATCCGAATCTGAATTTTGATCGTGGTGGTGCTCATAACAATATCTATGTTTCATTATATCGATGTCATCTTGCAGATGCTTAGGCAACTTTTCCCAAACATATGCAATCTCATGTACAACACATGCAAGTATCACTTCCTTAGGCATATTTGCAAGCATCACTCTATCCATTTTTTTCAAGGTACCATATTTTGAAAACATTCTAAGTGAAAACCCCATTCCCTTGATAGCATCCCGATCCAGTTTTGGTGTTGTATCCATTTTTATTTGGAAAATTATTTAGAGAGAAACTGCAAGCACAAGTGACCACAGAGAACTGTATTAAATTTCTGTTGTCGATCATAGTTATATTTGATTTTTACATTCGAACATTTTCGAAAGAATCGAGTCAATTCCAATGGTGGGGGTAGATCTCCAAAACTATCGAAATATGCGACTTCTTTCCCACATTTTTTATATGCCACCCAATGTGTTCCTGGTCCATTTATTCCATCTAAATCAACAATAACTGTCTCGTTTTGTTTTGGACCTGATGATGGTAATCTATCACGCATAAAAACACCACGAAAATGTGGAATTTTCATTTTTTGTGCATAATAACTGAGATCGAGATCAGTAAGAGGCCTCTGAGGTAGGGATTCAATTAGTTTTTTGTTTTGTTTGTGGCTTTGTATGGTTTTAAATATAGTCCTAAACCTTTACGGTATGGTTTTAGATATATTCCACTTCCGCGTTTGCCTAATGCTACAGCCTCCATGGTTTTATTGTGACGATTGGCTTCCATTAAAGCCGCTCTGCTGGCTTTTGCCGAATTCACGGCCTTGGTAATACCAGCAGCGGCTCCCGCCAAACTTCCTAGTGCGGATAGTCCAGCAAAAATTGGTATCAATGGTAAAAGTCCACCGATCTTGGGAACAGGAATTATGCGTGGTGTGCGGATTTTCTTCTTTCCACCGGCAGCTTTGAGGTATTTACGTGCTGCCTGCAATGCCACAGTGATCGCTTTTTTGCTATTATTCGTCACAAATTGATTCCCACCAGCTTTCTTCAATACATTTCGCAATTTATGGACTATCCCAGCACCAAATGCAACTTTTCTAATTTTATTTTTCTTCGTTTGTTTCCTCTTACATTTTTTCTTATTGGTACTACAACCCATGCCCATATGTCTTTTCGATTTCATAATGTTGGTGACAAGTAATGCAGCTGCTCTTTCCCCAATACTCGCGTCCTTCAATTTAACCCTATCCCAAGCGCTGTATTCAAGTTCTTTGTCGGCTAAATGTCTTGCTGCAAGATCGGATGGATGCTTAGAATATTGAATATCGTGTTTTTTGCATTTAATATCTAATTTATTGATTCCAGGATCGTTACGAGCTAAACGTTGTTTCAATTTTGTACCCGGTCCACAGTATTGATAACCTCCGGGTAGATGTAATTCGAAAGGAAGTTTGTTTATTAAATCATTAACAAAACCACAACCTCTTTTAATTTTACGATCACTTTCAATACGTCCGTATCGTTTGATGGTACACATATAAATGAATAAGCTAATAACATTTATATAGTCTCCAACCACGGCACGATGCGCATTGTAAAACAGAAAGAAAAGTTTGCTGTAGATAATCTAGATGAGAAATTTGGGTGTGGATTGAATGGACAAAGGGTATTCAGACATGGTCCACTACTTCCATCTTCAGTTCGAGGACTCATTATAGGACCTTCAAATTGTGGAAAGACGAATGCAATGATATCACTATTAACACATCCACAAGGACTGAGATTTAGAAATGTGTATCTCTATTCGAAATCATCATCATCAATCAACCTAATTATCAGTACTTGCGAAGTGTTTTGGAACCTATAAGAGGATTAGGTTTTTATACATTCAGCAATAATGCAGAAATAGTGGAACCCTCCGACGCTAAGCCTAATTCTGTTTTCATTTTCGATGATGTGATATGTGAAAAGCAAGATATTATTAGATCATATTTCTGTATGGGACGTCATAAGGATGTTGATTGTTTTTATCTAGCACAGACATATTCACAGGTACCCAAACAGTTAGTGCGTGACAATACCAATTTCATTATAATGTTCAAACAAGATGAGACGAATTTACATCACATTTATTCAGATCATGTTTCACCCGATGTAACATTCAAACAATTCCAATTGATGTGTGTAAAATGCTGGGAGGACCAATATGGATTTCTAGTCATTGATAAGGATAGAAAAATAGATGAAGGTAGATATCGCAAAGGATTCGATAGTTTTATATACCCATGATCTTGTTTTTTACACTTATTCGATCACTGAATATTGTAGAGGTCACTTCATCAGCGAATTAGGCTATAATTTAAAAAAGGGCATTATGAATACAAAAAAAGATTCTGAAAATAAAAACAATGAAATGAATTTGAAACGTCAACTAGTAGAGACAACAGAAGCTACTTCAAATTATCCCATGAGTACTCCAATAGGAAGAAAACAATCTTTTGCTAGTGTATCATCTGTGAATAGTGACACGAGCACACTTCAAGACGATATGAGAACAACTCTATTCGAAACACCATCATCGTCCCACATCGATTCCTCGGATCCTGACACCTCACCTGATATGAATGAAAGTGGTGAAGATGTTTTGATGAAACATTTGAATAATGTAAAATCTAGAAATTCAGCATATGATGGAACATTTGGCATACGTATGGATCCTATTACACAAAAGCTGAAAATGGGAAGTCTAGTGGTGCATTTCAAAGATGGAAACATTTCATTTTGGGATGCTAATAAAGTGAAAAAATATGAATGCGCAGGTAGTCCAGAATTGTATGATATGATCTTTTTGAAGAATCCACGAGATGTTGATAATAAAGAAACTCGTCAGGTATATTCCAAAATATTGAAAATAACGAATGCTCCATATAAACAATATCATCTGAAGAATGGTTTTAAAAATACAAATTCTAAAAAATTTCGTGAAGTTATCAAACCTCTATTAGACTCACGACAATATCCAATAAGAAGTAGAAGTAAAATTGGTGGAGCACTCAAACGAGTGAAAATGGAGAAAATATATAATTCTAAACCTGTGAATTATGTGTACTGGAATTCACCGAAAGAGTTAGTTGCTCGCCTACGACTATTGGTAGCTTCAAAGTCAGCTGGTCATACAGGACATGACAATGAAATAATTTCTATAATTGAAGAATTACATATTCACATGTAATGATCACTGTCACATCATCATTCAATGCAGTAACATTATCACCTTTTCTCTTTAATCATATTGAAATAGAATGACTAATGAAATAAGTGATGTCAAACGACAAGTTGTTAATGAATTACATAAACCTGCAAGACGTAATTTTCGTAGAAGAATAACCATCATCAAAGGTTTTGCAGATCTATGGCAAATAGATTTAGCTGAACTGCAACCTTATGCAAAAAGTAATGAAGGATACCGATATATACTTGTAGTGATAGATTGTTACTCCAAATATCTGTGGACTGTACCAGTTAAAGATAAAACAGGTAGTACAGTAACTAATGCAATGAAACATGTACTGAAAGAAGCCAAATACTCCCCCAAACACATACAAAGCGGTCAAGGGGAATTTTTCAATAAAAGCTTCTCATCTCTCATGCGAGAATATAATATCAATCATTATTCAACATTTAGCACAAAGAAGGCAGCTATAGCAGAAAGAGTGATTCGTACAATAAAGGGGTGGCTCTACAAGGAATTTTCGATGAGAGGTCACCACAAATGGCTTGATATTCTTCCAACTATAACTAGTAGATATAACAATAAAGTTCATCGTACAATAGGTATGGCACCCATTAATGTTGATCCATCAACAAGATTGATATTCAAAGGTATCAATGGAGTTGGAGAAAAACAAAGTAAACCCAAATTCCGATTGAATGATATTGTACGAATAAGTAAATACAAAAATATTTTTGAAAAGTCTTACACTGCGAACTTTACCACGGAACTCTTCAAGATTGTTAAAATCAATAAAACCTTTCCCACAACCTATAATCTTGAAGATATGAATGAACAACCTATTAGAGGATGTTTTTACGAAGAAGAGTTATTGCGAACCGAAAATCCTGACGTATATCTGATCGAGAAAGTGCTGAAGAAAAGGAAAAATAAATGTAAAGTGGTTAGGACTTCCTAGTGAACAGAATTCTTGGATTGATGAATCAAATATGCTTCAAATGTAATGTTAAAGTTCATTATTGTTTTCATTTCAATTATATGTAAGTGAATTGAAAAAATATTGCAGCGGTAAACATTGCCCCAACCATTCGCAATGTTCTGTGTATACCAAACCAAATTAATTGTATACTCCATTCCCGCTTAAAATTTTTTTCCAACTCACAATATTGAGAACACAATACCATTCCCAAAACTAATCGCTGTCACTTTGAAATGCTTTCTCCAACTCTTTTCGCCAAGTATCTCTCACTGATAATGCCGTCTCATAAAGTCGAGTCGACTCCTCAAGCTCTGCCTGTGCTTGCATTCTCGAACGTTTCATGATTTTTGAACGTAGTTCATCTGCTTCTTTGCTCATGTTAGCCAATTCAATTTCCGCTAATGCAATCTTAGCATCTAATGCTTGAAGAGTGTCCTTAATGACACTAATAGCTTGCTCACTCTTTTCATGTTCAGCAATAGCCATTTGCGCCTTTACAAGACGGCATTTCGCTTGCTTTTTCATATCTCCAAACCGAAGTAATGGAGTGAAAGAAGATAGCGATTCAGTCATCAAATCACCCTTCATTTCTTTGGGTTCACATTTTGTCTTCCTCTTCGATCTGTCACTTTTCGTTGTGGGCTTTTTCTCTCGCAAACCACTTTTCGATTGTTTTTTTTCTTTCAACTCAGTGACAATCGATGAAGATGCATTATTAACCTTCCTTTTGATAGTTCTCGATTTCTTATCAACACCAAGAGGGGGGTAGATGAAGGGTGTTTGGATGATGATGATTGTGAAATGATTGGAGTTTCAACGATAATTTGTTGAATTGGTTCCGGCACATCTGCGAAGTTAACGAAGTCGCTAATATCAAAATCACTTATCGAGTCTTGAGACTGTAAATGTAATACTGGAATATTTTCAAAATTAGTGTGATCGATATCAACAAGTGGTGAACCATCTTCAGCAATCAATAGTGGCATGGAGCTCATGATAATGATTATTTAGGTTTGGAGGAATGATATGTGATAGCAATAGAATGTGGATAGGAAAGGTGATGATGTTACTGATACTTCACCTTTTATAGAAGAAAATAAACTAGCGCATGCGCTCTTTCGTCAACTAGCCCACTCTTTCATCGACTAGAGATGCCATATCCTTCTCTCCCACTTAAAACGAGTTGAGTGATAGGTGGGAGTCGTACCACTTCCGTTTCCTATTCAATCGTATAAGTCGACTTGCGATCCTGAAGTTCATTCATTCACTCTCTACAACTGTGAGCAAACAACAACAAGATGAATTCTGCAAAAATAAATGCTGCATTAAATAGAATATCTGCTGTTGATGAAAACAATTGGATAGACGAATCAGATGATGAGGATGTCAATGTTCCGCTAGAGGAAGTGATAGTTGAAGCAGAAGATGTTGGAGTCGATGAAGATGAGATAGACGAAGTTGAAAACGAGGCCAACCAAAGCGACGAAGATGATGACGTGATGGAGTTTGAGAGGGTCATGGATGAAGAAGGAGATGATGAAGGGATAGAAGCTGACACAACTGAAGGCGATGGTGCTTTGAGGATCGGTATGCGAACGCTCAATGTCAGTGAGACATTGGAAGATCCCTTGGATTTGTATTGTGCAATGGATGCATACGTATTGATCAGCACAATAGATGGAGAGAACAAAAAACTATGCTGGTGCTGCTTTCGGTTTCATTCGCATAGAAACAATAATGGAGGGTGGTATGCCCATGTCAACACCCACAACACTGTCTCAATTATGGAAATGGGACAAAATTGGTGTGAAGCTTGCGAGAGGCCACTAATAAACTTCACCCGAATATCTACATGTATTATATGTAATAATGTCCAACCTGTGGCACAATAATCGTGGACCTACTGGTCAAAAAAAAACAACAGCCCTTTTCAGGGCTACATTATTCACACAAACGGTAGTAGTAGAATTAACAGATTATGTGATAAATGACTACTTTGACTAAAAAGTCGAAGTTAGGATTTGGTTTATCATCGAATATCTGTGCATATGATGAGTACTACTTTGACTGAAAGTCGAAGTTGGTAATTTCTCAATCATTGAATATAATGATGAGTACTACAGAGTTGGATGATGATACTTTCACATAAGTTTTGACTATAGTGTTAACCTATTTCTGATTGAAAGTATAATGATAGCTCTGAAAATAGTTGTTTATTGTCTTTAATTGTAGCCCTTAAAAGGGCTGTTTTTCCTATTAATCCATACAATGATATGGACTAACGCTCTTCATCATCAGAAACAATCATGATGGTGTCATCATCTGAATCATCTGTATCTGATGATATACTGATGATGTCGTCCTCATATTCATCAGATTCATCTGAATCAGATGATATACTAATTATGTCGTCCGCATGATCATCTAGCTCGTTATCCTGTAGATCGTCTAACTCATCTACTTCCTCTTGCATACGTTCCGGGAAATCATCAGGAAGATCGTAGATGCGTTGCAGCATTTCTGCGAAGGTTGTACTGAAATGATCAAACGTAGAATCTATTTCATGTACCTGGATGGGTCCTGTACTCATCATAGAAGACTCTGGTACGCTCATCGGTTCGGTGGTGGAATCAGCAATCGACATTGTGAAAGAATGATGTAGAACTGGGATTGATACTATATTTATATTGGAAGAAATAAAACGGAGGGGGTGAAGTGTAAATGTAGAACAGTGTTTGAGATTCGAAAACATTAAAAATGACGATCTTCATGAAACTCTGAGCGATTATTATGAGAAATTCTAAGTGATTATTATGAAAAACTAATAAGAGAGAGGGAGGAAGACACTGCCCCAGCCTCGCAGTGCCTCGTGTAGGGGAGAGTAGTACACAATGAGACACAATTGAAAATAAATGCAATAAATTTCAACGTAACTTTATTAATGCACTTCAGACGATACAGAGCGTAAGTACGAACATTTATTCAACAAATTTCAAGCTTTTTAAAATAATTGGAACATAAAGACAGATTTTGAAAAAAAAAAATAAAAAGTGGTGAATGGTGTCTCGGTGTGGACCAGGTATGGTACACTATGAGACTATTCAGCGGACGTTGTACGTACGAAATGAAATAGGAAATTTCACAGTACTCGATGAAAGCCTTTTCGATTTAATATCTGTAGGCGAAGGAAGAACAAGTTCTATGTCCCTACTATTCACGGAATGCACATCTGGAACATTCGGGAATATAAAGCAACCTCCAAGTTTCTCACTTTTTCTCATGTAAGATATTTCATAGTCACCCTCATCGTCCACATCCGACAGAAGTTTTCCAACATGAAAAACGTTGTTAGGAAACTTTACCAAAGCGAAATCATTTTTTCCCCAGTCTTATTATAGTCTGGTTGCAATTCTTCTTCATCCTCTGGAAACCAGCCATCATCATCGGAAGATACATCATCGATCTCCAAGTCATCATCATCAATGCTGGAATCACTAGTGCAGTCATTTTGATTCAAATTATTCCTCTTCCTTTTATTACGTGCATCTTTGCTGGAACTTACTTTCTTCAAGCTGCTTGCCCCTAACTCTTTTTGCAATTTTTGTGTTGTTTTTCCCAATTTCTTTATTGCTGCTTCTGCTGCTTTTTGTTCAATGGCTGTTTTTTCAGGAGTATCAGTAATGATAGTACTCCGACCTTTTGTTCTAGGTTTTCTATTTGATTTCCTTGGTGCGGCTTTTGGATAACCTCTGATTAATTCGGGGGTGATTATGGGAGATTGTTCTGTTACCTGTTTTTGTAAATTTTTGTTGGTTTCTCTGCGTTTTGTTAATTCTTTCGATTCGGTAGTCGACGAAGTAGATGGTTGTTCTTCAGCCGTCGAAGGTGATGCAGATGGTTGATCGTCTTGTAGTAGTGGTCTATCAGTAACAGCAGATGTTAAAAAATCAGCCTCAGTGAAAACTGTATCATCGAACGGCCATATTCTGAAACCCGCCATAATATTAGCAGGTGTGAATGCTTTCGCATGAGCAATGCCTACACACTCTGCTATTTCATAAATAGAGACTGGTACACCAGGGTTTCGAAGAAGCCAATTATATCAATTGCCGAGTAATAATATGCTTTGAATGGCCCAAAAACAGCAAGATCTAAAGGCTGCATTTTATTACTACTATGTGGGGTAATGTCAAAATGGAAACTCCATTATTTCTGGCTAAGTTAACAACTTCCACTGAAATATGACTTTCATGATTGTCGTAAATCAATAGCGAAGGATTTTCTTTGGAACTTCCAGAGTGTTCGATA
This sequence comes from Leptinotarsa decemlineata, assembly GCF_025532065.1. NCBI lineage: Eukaryota > Metazoa > Arthropoda > Insecta > Coleoptera > Chrysomelidae > Leptinotarsa > Leptinotarsa decemlineata. The sequence continues at coordinate 1,226,299 of NW_027412614.1, forward strand.
AAATGTTCTAAAACTTGCACGAACAACTCAACGGTCATCCAACCGCTAGGATTCGCCAATCCTAGTGTCCCTGGTGGAGCTCCAAGTATCATTCGTTTTTTATAATTCTTTCTAGGATAAACCATCGCAGGAGGAATATGATTTCCAGATGCCGAAATAATAGCGCACGTCGTAACAAGAACTCCTCTTTCACCGCTTGTGCAGTGACTGATTTGTTTGACTCCTTTTGCAGCCACAACTTTCTTGGGTTTCTGCACAGTCGCTGTACTAGTTTCATCAAGATTGTATATTCTTGAAGGATTTTTTAATTTTTCGTTCTTCTCTAGGATGCTTCTTAGGTTTGAATAAAATGTCTTCACGTTGAACTCATTAAAGGAAGTAAGTCGACTAAGACTGCACTGCTCTGGCTGACGAATACTCAAGTTTCCACGCCGTTTTCTGAACGATCTCAGCCACTCACAGCCAGCAATTTTATTGGCTTTCCAAGATTCCGGTATTCTGCGGTTGTTAGCTATGGCAAATTGATATGCCAATTTTTTAACTCCTTCTGTCGTGAGTCCATAGGCCATTTGGGAACAAGTTATTATATATTCTGCTAACATTCTTTCATCCTCCTCAGAAAAGACTTGTCTGTTGGCATAGTTTGGTTCCATACGGACGTTTTCACCTGGTTTATTTTTCGCTCTTTTAACGTACCTTGCCAGTGTCTGAAATTTGATCCCACAAATTTCGCCAGCCTGTCTCAAAGAATGATTTTCATCTAATATTAGTCTTACTGCTCTTTCCATAGCTTCCTTCGACGTGGCACCAATTTTTCGTTCTACTTTTCTGCGAACCATTTCTGAAAAATGATGTGTCTCAGTGTGTACCATTGGATATGTCTCACTGTATACTACTAGCAGTTATAATAATGAAACAAAACAAAAACTGAGAAGCCACAAGATATTCAAAATGAAATCATTTTGAGGTTATAGAACAATAATTTACGTATCATATGAAATAATTGAACCTCCAAAATAGTTCGAGCCTTTTAATACAGAACGTTCAAATCAGAAATACTGAAGTACACAACTCACCTCCAAATATGCACTTTTTGAATTAAACTCAATTACAATTGGAATAACTGCACCACTGCTTCAGTGTATGTTTAGTTTTAAGGCAGATTCACTTCGGCTACCACGCAGTTGGCTTAATATGGCGGCAATTTTAAATATTCTGACTGTCTCACTGTGTCCACTGTACCACTGTGTACTACCCTCCCCTACACCAACCAAAAAAGTGTGTACTCCGTGGAAGGAAAGGAAAGGAAAGGAAAGGGTGGGAGAAACAGGGAAACGATTACATATCGTCGTCGGAATTTAGGACATAATCGTCATCAATTAGGATGGGAGATGGCGGAGGACTGTCCTCGATAAGGATTGGGGATGGTGGAAGTCTGATGTCGCCAGCGTCATCGTCGTCGTCGTCATCCTCATCTGTGGTGTCTCCAGGCGGTGGGTCACCCCATTCGTCATCCCATTGGTTGGGATCCGGATAATCCCCGTCCGATAGGTCAGCTTCATCACTCCCAGTGACATGCTGAACCTGCACCCTGTAGTCATGATTCCTGAATTCGTATGGAATGTCATGAGGTGCCGTTGTGGAGTCCACGAATCCTTCCTGTATATATGCATAGTAAGGCATCTGAGGCTCCGGGATACTAAAGGGCTCAGTAGTTGAATCAGGTTCCATGTTGGAGGTGGCTGATCAACCGAATATTCCAACAGATAATTCCTACTTTTATACTTTTGAAAGGGAGTGGGGAGGAGTGGGGATGAAAGAACTTGGAATTGAAATTGAAAAAAAGAAAAATAATGAAAAGACGAAGTGAAGAAAAATGCTCCAACCATCGCATTGTTCAATGTGTACCAAACCAAAACAATGTACACCCTTTATTTCACTTCTTTTTTCATTTGTTTTTTTTTGTTTTTTATTCCTAAAATTATAATTACAAACCTAAAACTACCATGCTACCTAATTATCCTAAAACTATCCTAGTTGACCTAAAAACTATTTCCCTTTATTTAAAAATTTCTTGATAAATATTTTTAGTTCAATATTGAGCTCTATCGAAGAGGTCTCTGCCTTCCGCCTTTCCTTCAGAGCTGCAGTCCTTCGATCTAGCTCGGCCATCCTCATTAATAACTCGCGCCGTTGGCTAGCAATTTCATTCTCCTCCCGGGAAATGCTAGCCAACGCGGCCTCACTATTTCGTGAAGCGAGTGCAACATCCCTACACCTCTGTAGGAAAGTTTTCATCTCCTGGGGGTTAACCTCTCCGATAGGCTCCGGCAGTGGTGGCACTTGTGGCGCGATCTCCCCGACAGGCTTCGACACTGGTGGCACGACCTCCATGGCAGGCTCAGGCACCGGTGTAAGTTCCATGGGTGTCATTATCGTTAATGGTGCAAATTGGGTGAGGATTTCACCTGGAGATGGCACCCTCGGCACCGGCTTATATGCCCTCCGTCTTTCCACTGTCAAAGCGAGCGGTGTGGGACGTCTCGGAGGATTCCTTTTGGCGGTCGAGCAACTACCTGCATAAGGGTTAGTCCTATTGCATTTACTCCTATACCTTTGAATAGGACCAACCTTTGCTGCAGATTGCCGCTTGGCTTTGTTAACAACCCTGTCTTCCTGGAATGAGACAGGGCTGCGTGGCCGCTGCACACCACCCGAAGTTGAAGCCTTCACCTCTTGGACCATCACCACCTCGTCTCCCTCGAACATGTCAGGGCTGCCTGGTCGCTCCACCTCAACATCCACAGGTATGATCGATGCCACAGCGTTGTCGATTTCCTACGTGTAGTTTTCCATTCTGATAATGTAAAATAATACAAAGTTAGTTGTTATGAAAAAGTAACATTGATAACTTACTCAAAATTCGCTAGTTGTAGACTGTAGAAGACTGCTGTAGTAAGTAGACTGGTGTTGTAGTAGACTGCTGTAGCTGGACTGCACTCGATGAGAAGACTTGTCGTACTGAATGCCGGGAAGTGTGCTCCTCAGGGTGTAGGCAGAAGTGGGAGTGGTGGGAGTGAGGTGGGGGCGCGCATGCGCAATTGTGGGGTGAGGCGAGCAATGGTGGGAAGGGGGCGGGGCTAAAAGTGGAGGAAAGTGGGCGGGGACTACAGTGTATTGTTGAAATTTTTTTTTTAATGAAACATAAAATTAAAAATTTTTAGTCATAGAACCGGCATTGGTCATCCTCAGTCATAGAACCGGCATTGGTCATCTACTTGAATTGTGACTGGAGAAAAAAATCTTTATTTTTTGTAAATCTATAATATTAAAATCAATAATGGGGGTATTTAATAATCAGTGTGTATGTAGAATCGATATTTTTTGAGAAATGAGTGGTGGAATCTCATTATGTAATATTGAATTTATTATACTTATTTTCAATTTTACACGAAAAATAGTAATGACAAAAGTTGTAGAGAATTTGATTTCCAACAAATTTGGTCTCTATTAATTTTTTCGCAGGATTGATATTTTTCGAGAAAAGAACGGGTTGTAATCTCATTATGTAATATTGAATTTATTACGCTTATTTTCAATTTCACACGAAAAATAGTAATGACAAAAGTTGTAGAGAATTCAATTTCCAACAAATTTGGTGTCCATTAATTTTTTCTCAGGATTGATATTTTTCGAGAAAAGAACGGGTTGTAATCTCATTATGTAATATTGAATTTATTACACTTATTTTCAATTTTACACGAAAAATAGTAATGACAAAAGATGTAGAGAATTTAATTTCTAACAAATTTGGTCTCTATTAATTTTTTCGCAGGATTGATATTTTTCGAGAAAAGAACGGGTTGTAATCTCATTATGTAATATTGAATTTATTACACTTATTTTCAATTTTACACGAAAAATAGTAATGACAAAAGTTGTAGAGAATTTAATTTCCAACAAATTTGGTCTCTATTAATTTTTTCGCAGGATTGATATTTTTCGAGAAAAGAACGGGTTGTAATCTCATTATGTAATATTGAATTTATTACACTTATTTCCAATTTTACACGAAAAATAGTAATGACAAAAGTTGTAGAGAATTTAATTTCCAACAAATTTGGTCTCTATTAATTTTTTCGCAGGATTGATATTTTTCGAGAAAAGAACGGGTTGTAATCTCATTATGTAATATTGAATTTATTACACTTATTTTCAATTTTACACGAAAAATAGTAATGACAAAAGTTGTAGAGAATTCAATTTCCAACAAATTTGGTCTCCAATAATTTTTTCGCAGGATCGATATTTTTCGAGAAAAGAACGGGTTGTAATCTTGAGAAAGATTCCGAATCTTGACGATCAAAATTTTTTTTTAATTATAAACCTTTAATAATTCATAAAAAAAGTAAAATATTGATATTAGTGGTTCAAATCCCGGTTTTTTTCGCAGGATCGATATTTTTCGAGAAAAGAACGGGTTGTAATCTTGAGAAAGATTCCGAATCTTGACGATCAAAATTTTTTTTTAATTATAAACCTTTAATAATTCATAAAAAAAGTAAAATATTGATATTAGTGGTTCAAATCCCGGTTTTTTCGCAGGATCGATATTTTTCGAGAAAAGAACGGGTTGTAATCTTGAGAAAGATTCCGAATCTTGACGATCAAAATTTTTTTTTTTAATTATAAACCTTTAATAATTCATAAAAAAAGTAAAATATTGATATTAGTGGTTCAAATCCCGGTTTTTTCGCAGGATCGATATTTTTCGAGAAAAGAACGGGTTGTAATCTTGAGAAAGATTCCGAATCTTGACGATCAAATTTTTTTTTTTATAAACCTTTATTAATTCATAAAAAAAGTAAAATATTGATATTAGTGGATCAAATCCCGGATTACCCATAAAAAAAATCAATAATTTTCATATAAATGAAGCTTTCATATCTTATATAGAATAATAAATGTTATTAACACCAATATGTAAGCCTGTGGCGTAATGGTTAAGACCCTAGCCTATGCAGACGTATGACATGAGTTCAAATCCCCGTGTGACCAAAAATTTTTTTCTTTATTTCTCACCATTATTCCTTGTGATTTAAATAGAATTTAAACTGTTAGTATAAGTGGGCCTGTGGCAGCGTAGATGTTAGGGTATCATCCTACCGCACAGACTATCCAAGTTCGAAACTTGGCAATGGCAAAACTAGAAAAAAACTAGAAAAAATAATAAGAAGGAGGCGGAGGGGGGGCAAGAGGGTATAGTTTTTTGAAAATGAAATATTTTTTTAATTTTAAAATTTATTTTCAAATTTCAATTTTTTTTTTCATATTTGCAGTTTTTTTTTTCAAATTTATTTTTTTTTTTCAAATTTTAGCAGTTGGGAACATTTCAAGTCAGAATTCGAGTAGATCACTAATGCCACTTCAGGGACATTGAAATATATATAATAATAGTTGTTGATAACTTTCATTATTAATTTTTCAAATACACATTTTTTTTTCCTAACCTAACTTAATCAGGCCCTGCCCAGGCAGACTATTCCACTTCACTATTCACCATGTTGGTTCAATTAATACGTCATCTGTTGGTTTTGGTTTTGGTTCTATTATTCTAATATTTGAATCAATGTTCAGTCCTGGATATCCCAGTCCACCTGATGGCCTGACTTTATGGCTTTTTTCCAAAACTTCAACTCTCTCTTCCAGTACATCATACTTTTTCATTGTAGTCGCTGTTATGTTTGACATAGCATCAAATTTTTTATTTGTAGACGCTGTTATGTCAGACATTTTTATGTCTACATCATTTGTAAGTTTGTCAAATTTACGAGTGAAAGTTATCCAAGCCTCTGCAATTTTATCGTCAAATGCTTGACGGGCATCGCGAGCAATATTGCCTATTGTGGATTGTATTGCAGCTTGTAGGGCTAGAAGTATAACCTCCTTTGTTCCGTTAATTTTCCCCTCAAGGTATGATACAGTTACACAATCACTCTTGTCAATTGGTTCGCTTGTATTTTTCAATATTTTTCTTTGCATGTCATAATGACCATCTTTTGTTAATTTAAATCCATTGCCGGGTTGACCTCGGATGACATTACCACCCCATTTTCTTTTTCTGCCAAATTTATCGATTGTTTTAGACATTGTGCACCCACGATGATTCTTTTCAAACTGATATTCCTTTCATTTACATTATACTATATATTGCAGTAATTGATTAGAGAAATAGAAATAATACAAATAAAATTTTTATCATTTTATATTCATTACAGTAATACATATACATACATACATAATACATTAATATCACATTACTTCTGTCATATTGAATTTTCCGGTTTTGAAGATATTGAATGATATTTCAATCATTGATCTCGGCGGATAATAAATTAATCAATTGATCCAATGGAGTCTCCTGAGATTGTGATTGTTGAATAATATTACTTATCCAACGAATGTTCTCATTTGGATCGTTTTCATAGAATTCAATATCATTATGACCCCAAGGAAGAGTGTGGGTAGTATTCGGAATGATAAATCGTTTATCGTCGTGGTATGATAATGCAACTTTATTTTTCAATTCAGTATACATATCATGCAACACGCTTGTAAATGAATTCATCTTTCTGAATATCATACCACCTTGTTCGACGATTTTTTGATAATCATCGCATGTCAATTCATTCTTTATTACCGATCGTTTAACCCCTTTGGCTTTCTTAAATTCACCATCAACAGATTTCACATAATATGCTTTAGCACCTGTACCATAAAAACTCATGATTGGATCATTTGGAAATTCATCTTTGAAGTTAGCCAAGACTGAACTTGTTACTGGAATATTGAATTGGTTAACTATACTGTAATTGGATGTATTAAATCTACTTATGTTAGTTTTTATGAATTCATAAAAATTTTCTGCGTTTACTTTAAGAATGAGCGAGTCGGTATCTGTGTAAAGTAAAGAGACATTTTCATCAAAGTGTTGTTTGATGCATCCATAGAAAAAGTCGTACATGACTGTTTTAGATAATTCCAATATGGAAAATCCCAAATATAATGGTTTATCGTAATGAACCTTCACTCTACCCAATTGAATGGCAACGAAATTATCAGTGAAAATTGAACAATTTTTGAAATTTGGTTTGGCTATGAGAGTGCTGGCACCTATATTTTTCTTTATATTTTCCCAATGTGTAACGAGTCTAACATCAATTCGATTATCTACATTCTCCATTGTCTTTCCATATACCGCATTATTCATTAGTTTATAGAAATCTTTAACAGATTTATTGTTAGACCTATTACGCATTTCAGTATTAAGATCTATATAGGGTTTCATCCAGCATGATTGTTTGAATTTCAATACTCTATGTGTATTCATTACAATCAATCCATTTTTGACAGCTTGCTGTAGATTCCTATAATGAACAATATATTTTCTTTTATCATTCAAATTTGGAATTGATTTGGGAATTTTCGATTGTGTACGAGGTGGTATTATTTTTTCGACTTAAAATGGAAGGTCAGAATGTTTATCATGCAACTCTTGTGGATAATGAATGTCCACTTCAAATACATACCCATACGGACTATCAGTACTCACATCCATCACATCAAGATTAAGAATTTCATTTGGTGTCAACCATGTAAATTCACTTGTTGGTAGAGGTTGTGACATACTGTGACCGTATAGATTTGTTGCATCTAAATATATAATGAATGTGGAAGGTTCATTGGGATTATAATTCGGTAAAAATCTATTATTTGCTATATGTTTCCTCTCGCTACATTGACTAATTCCACCTCGTATACCTTTTTGAAAAAATTGAATCATATCAATGTCAGTTAGTAATTCCAATTCAACATTAGTGAACTTCAACATGGCATCCCATGATAATCCAGGTGCAGTGTAATATTGTGCCGGATCTAAGTTATATATCTCTAAACTTGTGGTGCGGAAGTTTTCAAAAATATCACATAGTAGCAATACATCCGACTTCAAATACAAATCAGAGTATTCCCCCAAATTCTGACACTCGAATAAATTCCAAACATTTCTAGCCCTATCATAATCAGTTCCCGATATATGTTCACAATTGAGTGTCATAAAACTGATTTTTTGTCGGAAGTAATGGATAATTCAATTTGTCGATGTCATCAACAAAACTATATGGAAATACACCTTTCTGTCTCATCAAATTGAATATCTCAATTTGTGGGAAATGTTTGTGCATCTCCAAACATTGATCGGAGGTCAAGTTTGCACCCAACTTCTCCAACGAATTAGTCATGAATTTATAACTTCTCCCTAACCACACCATCTTTATCGGTATAGCTGTGTGTAAAGAGATGCTTCGTGAAAGATATATATTTCTCTTTAGTTTGCGGGATAACAATACAATTCTTTTATGAATAAATGACAATCATAACCACTTAAATTATGAAAAATGATAGGTATGAAGTTTGGTATTTTGAAATTTAAATTACATTTCGAGTGAGCGGCATGTGATCTTTTCTTTCCTGTGACATGACAATGATCTCTTACTTTGACTCCACCATCAGTAAATGCTTTATTACATATACCACAAGTTCTGGCTGCAGCAAACTGTTCTTCTTCTTCGACAGTTTGTGTATCCATTGGTTTAGGGTTTCTGAGATGATTTTCATGTATCTCTTTCAAATCATCTTCAATGCTACTCACAAATTTCTGAGCTGCATCTACACCCCTATATGTAACAAATTTTGACAAATCATCATTATATGAACACTTTATCAAATAAGCAAATGAATATGGGGCATGTTTGAATGTTTTAATCGTGTATGAACTTTCAGGATTTGGCTCATTCACATGAATCGGTTTAAGCACTGATTCAAAATCAGCATACACTACAAATGGCACCCTCATTTGTCTCTCAAAGTTTTCAAACATTAGTTTATTTTCCGCAACCATTCTACCATATTTATTGATCTTTAAATTAGTAGTTGGTGTTGTGGTACTAATGTGATTACAATCATACATATTATGACGTAAAAGCAATCTCTCATCAGAAAAATATATCAAACATCCGTCACAAAATTATTTTTTCTGTCTATGAGCTGATAGTTGATTAGAAACTAATCTTGAAAGATCTTTGATCCAACAATAGTGACCATTACCGGAGTCATCAGTTATAAACAACAAATTGACATGTCTCCGGAGTCTTCTCTGTGAGTATCGCAATGGACCAATCACTTCATACTTCATTTTACCCTTCTCAAATGCACTCTCTAAACCGTAAACATTAATTGAAATATCATTCCTATCTTCGAATCTTTCAATACTCTTATTATTAACTTTAACCGGAAAATCCATTCCTGTGACATCTAAAACAGTGGAAAAATGTGGATATGACGTAAGTTCGGACACTCGACTATCTGCAGGATATAATGCTGATGTTATAGCCCAAGCAAAACAATATTGATCTTCATTACGAACATTCACAACAGCTTTCTTCCATTGAATACATTGAGGCAGCTTCACATATGAACGTCCTTCCAGTGGACTGTATTTATTAATGTTGACCTCGAGAAACAATATTTTTTCACAAGTCCAACCTGAATTATAAAAAAAATATATTACTATTCAATCTTATTGAAATTTTTAAAAAATAAATACCTGAGTCACGTTCCTGGAATTCAGTCGTTTGAGCCACAATTACATCACGGAATCCATCAAAAACAGCATTCAAATCTGAAGATTGGTCCACTATTTTATTTTGGGAATTAAATGACTTCGTGTCCGTCGAATCTTCAGTCTGAAGAATATAATTCCCAAAAACTTCCATATTCACCTTGGTGCTTTTATGGATCCTGATGGCCGATTCCAGTAATTCAATGACCTGCCTAATCTCATTGAAAAATGACATGTAGTCACTGGTTACAATCGAACTCTCCACCCTGTATGTAGCAATGCGGCAATTGAATGCATTCGTTATAATTTGAACACCGTCAGACAATTGAACACATGCATTATTTTTATGACTCATGGTTCTTCGGTGAGAATTCACTTGGGTCATAGGAATTGTCACATTACAACAATTGCACGTATACATAGGTGTTGCATTATCCACTCTCACCCGTTTCACTGCAGGCCCTCCTTGGCAACTCTGGAGCTGATGCCGACGAAGATTATCACTACGAGTGAAAGATTTACCACAGTCACAGGAATACATTTTATATAATAGTTCTCACTAACTCACTTGATGTAAACTGACATAGCCAACACTCGTACGCTTCTTAAATACACTCTGATAGGACCCGTCAAGACGTCATAGCCAACCCCACTTCTCAACTACATGCGCCAAGATTACCTCCCAACTGAATGCGATATCAGATGTCGATATACGAGCAAGCAGTGGTCGTTGCGGTCTCGGAGAGGGTAGACGTTAGGCAGACGGTTATTGCTGTGACGTCATTCCACTACTAACTTGGTGCCCTCACACCGATGGAGCATTTATTACTTGGAGGATCTTCGAAGTATACAGACGTATGTTTGTACATATACAAACAAGCACATGATGAAACCCTGTACCGTGCATTCTCCTACACACACACACACACATACACACACAAAATCTCATATGAAAAAAAAAATCTGAACGATCCATGCACCAGACACTTCAAGGTCACAACGCCTTGACTTCACTGCACAACAAAAAAAGCAAATAACACGTCATATTGGTGGGGGGAGGATTAGAACCGGGAAAAAAATTCTGAACGATCCATACACTACACTCTTCAAGGTCACATCACCTTGACTTCACCAAACAACAACCAATAAAAAAGCAATTAATACGTCATAGTGGTGGGGGGAGGCCGAGAATCAGCTGTAAACAACTACTTTTGACTTATTTGTTCATCAAAACGTTGTTTTGCTTTTTCTTTACTTCTGTGAATTCTTTCTCTTGCTAGTTTATAAAAATATGATATTCGATCATTTGAATCGCGTATATATTTACTAATTAATTGTTCTTGGTTATATGTTTGCTCAGGGGGTCGTCCTGACGTATGTCCGAAGACGAGTTCATATGGTGTAAAACCATGTGTTTTATTGGTCGAGTTATTATAGCATATGATTGCATATGGCAATATAGCTCGGGGATGTCCATCAGGGGTTTCTGCGAGATAGGCTCTGATCATTTCCGTCAGAGTTGCGTGAAATCTTTCTAAAGATCCGTTTGATTGAGGGTGGTCAATACTTGAGAATGTTAATTTCATGTTATAAAGTTGACATAAATCTTCCATCATGATATTGTTGAATTCTTTCTCTGAATCACAATGGATTCTAAGAGGGGTTCCATAGTGTTGGAAATATATCATAAGCGTATGGACTACTGATTTGGCTGATTTATTTTCGAGAGGATAAACTTGTGTAAACTTAGTAAGTTCATCTCGAATTGTGAGGACGTATGTATTGGTTGGAATTTGTAAAATATCCATATTTATTCTATCGAAAGGTGTTTTTAGTGTTTCAGTTATTACAAAAGGGTTATTTAGATTTTTTCTACAAATTTTAGATTTTTGACGAATTTCACATTTTTTAATATACGTTTCTACGTCCTTGGTTATTACTTGCCATTCATATTCTTGTTTTATTCTTCTCAGAGTTTCATTTATTCCTCTATGAAGATTCGCTTTTTCATTATGATATTGATCTAAAATAATAGGTATTTGGTCTTTGTCGGGTGTTATTAGATTTTCACAAAATATAAATTTTATGTTTTCATCGTCAGCTAATATGTAAGATAAAATTTCTTGTAAAGGTAAATCAGGATTATTTTCAACATAATAAATTTCATTGGGTTTGAATAGGTGTTGGTCAATATACAGGGATATGAACATGGGAGATAATGCATCATTTGGATCGAAAGGTGTTGCAATGATATGGTACTTGCGATTTTTCACAGTATTACTTGATAAAATGTTTATTTTCCTATATCCGAAGTCATAATTTTCTTCGAATAAGTCTTCTATAATTTTTTCATGTATTTCTTTAAGTTTGTTCTGTTGAAAAACAATTAATATATTTTTATGGTTCCGGTCTAGTAATTGGGAATTAGAAAATTGTATTTTCGAATAGTCAATTACCGATTTGATTTGACATAGTGCATAAAAGTTTTTGAATTCTTCGGTGAGAGTTTCAGGAGAAATTTCAGTTTTTACTGAAGTTTCAGATTCGTTATCGCTGTTGCTTGTAAATAATTTTCTATGAAATTCAGAAGCGTTTTTAAAATAATAATAATAATAATAATGTTTATTTCATAAGATTGAATACATTTACATATAAACAAAAAAAATGCAGAAATAAACATGGCAAGCCACTGAAGCTCATAGAGCTTGTGTATGACAAAAAAATGAAGAAATTAAAATGAAACAATAAATCAAGTTGACACGTTTTGTGTGTGATGTCAATTGAAAGGGAAAAATAAATAAAGATATCATGAACATGAATCAGTGAACAAACATTACAAACTAAACTATCGGTCATAACATTCATCATTCATACACCATATACGTATAGCAAATGAAAGTCATATATCTTATATTTCATTCACTGTTCTGTTCACTTTAATACGGGACAAAGCGTCTGCGTTTTCATTATGTTTTCCAGGTTTGTAAATTATTTCGTAGTCATATTCTTCGAGTTTTAGTGTCCATCTGGCGAGTCTACTACCAGGGTCTTTTATACTGAAGATCCGTGTTAAGGGTCTATGGTCACAAAATAGTTTAAATTTTCTTCTGTATAAATATGGTCTAAAATGTTTCACGACCCACACTATCGCGAGTAATTCACGTTCGATAGTGGAATATTTAGTTTCTGCAGGACATAATGTTCGCGATGCATAAGCAATGGGTAAATCATGACTTATGCGTCCTTGTGATAAAATCGCACCGAGGGCGAATGCACTTGCATCAGTTGTTAAAATAAATGGTTTAGTAAAATTGGGATAAATTAGTATCGGTGATTGGGATAGAATGTGTTTTAATTGGTCGAATGCCTTTTTACCCCAGTAGCACAACAATATCGGTAAAATATGGGGCAAATATTTCATTTTTATTGGCAATATATATAATAATTTGATTTTGGCCCAATTTCAAATGTGAACATTTGGCGATAATGGTTCAATATTGTAAGGCAATGTTGGTAGGATATAGTGATTGCATATTAAATAAATGTTTGATTCTCAATATTCGATACATATCTATTTTCCATTATTCGCCAATTTTCCAAATGAATATTGGGCAAACATTTGAAATATGTGATTGGCCCAATTTCAAATGTGAACATTTGGCGATAATGGTTCAATATTGTAAGGCAATGTTGGTAGGATATAGTGATTGCATATTAAATAAATGTTTGATTCTCAATATTCGATACATATCTATTTTCCATTATTCGCCAATTTTCCAAATGAATATTGGGCAAACATTTGAAATATGTGATTGGCCCAATTTCAAATGTGAACATTTGGCGATAATGGTTCAATATTGTTAGACAATGTTGGTAGGATATAGTGAATGCATATTAAATAAATGTTTGATTCTCAATATTGGATACATATTTATTTTCCATTATTCTCCAATTTTCCAAATGAATATAGGACAAATATTTGAAATATGTCATTGGCCCAATTTCAGATGTGAACATTTGGCGATAATAGTTCAAAATATATATATATATATATATATATATATATATATATATATATATATATATATATATATATATATATATATATATATATATATATATATATATATATATATATATATGAAATCTGAAGTTTTCACGGATAGGAATATGCTAAACTGGTTTTCCGGGTATTTGAACACGTATTAGCACACCTAGATAATGACAAATGAGATTTTGTCGAAACGTCGGTGAAATTAGAGATAATATCACATACACGGATCAAATACCCGGAAAACCAGTTTAGCATATATATATATATATATATATATATATATATATATATATATATATATATATATATATATATATATATATATATATATATATATATATATATATATATATATATATATATATATATATGGCTGCCTCCGTGGTGATTTTGATAATTTTCTTGTAAACACAAGATCTATCAACTGAAACCACAAATGTGCGGTTAGTTCCTGCTGGTGGCTCCGTGCATTTGTATTTCTATATTTTGGTAACCAAGTGTTGCCCATCCTTACACTTGGCTGCACCATACTGATGATGGGCCAAAAGCCCGAAACACGTGTCTATGGTTTGCCACTTTCTTGAGTGAAACTTCTGTTTCTGTATATATATATATATATATATATATATATATATATATATATATATATATATATATATATATATATATAACTAAAATGTGATGATCAATAAAATGAAATGATAATTTGTTAGCAAATATAAAGTGCACTTATTGATTAACAAAACAAACAGGGTAATCCAAATCAGAAATTATTTCTAAGGGAAGGGCGAAAATACAACCTGAACTAACAAAATTATTTTTGTGCAGTTTAGGACGGCATAGTTCCCTTACCCCCTTAGCCCGTCATTTATTTATTTTTATTATATTTGTTACAAATATATACTTTAATGAAGTGTCACTTTCTGTCCTGAAAAACTCCAGGGTGCTGTTGCATCAAAGATAGGACTTCATCTTTTCTAGGTGCTCTACATTTCCTCAGATGATCATTGAAAAAATTTTCAGTGAGTTTCTTTTCCTGTTCAGACCATTGTTTCCTTGAAATTTTTGGCTTTCTCGGACAAGAGACAGTCTCCATTTGTAGTTGTTCATTGGTCGATGTTGTAGCAACGGATGTAGTGGGCCAGTTCTGGGGCCTGCCATCCTCAACTACATTTTCTTCATTCCAATTCTAGAATGCTATCATCAACATCCAGCTGAGAAAGGCTTTTGCCTTTATATTGTTGAATTGATGTCTTTTGAGACATCAGAAGAATTTTAGAGACTTTTGCAGTCTGGTATATGTCAGATGGCAGTCTATACCACTCTTGATGGGTTTTAGTGGTATGGCCCATAAAACTTGCTAATTGCTCTAAATCTTCTTGATCCATCCTCAGTATCTGCGAAATCGTGGCCAAGTGCTTCCGCAACTTTGTTGAAGTTAAGGAAGCAACTTTTTTTGGATCTCCCAATACTTTCGTTACATGTTTTCGAAAAACATGATAGCCACTTATAGGTCCATCTGTACCACATATACTGAATAAATATGGATTATTGGCTAGACAGAAATTGCTTCTAAATCCGACAGCGATATCCAAGGCCTCTTTAATGTTTTTCTCAAAGAGCACTGGTACACATCTGCCTCGTTTTCCACGTACAACAATACGTTTTAATTTTTTGATGCAGATCTTCTCTGCTGGTGATAGCAGCATATCAAAGTCGCCCGATTCTATCTCTTCGTTAATGTATCGTTCATAAATATCCAGTGGAATCCTCTGAAGCTCTCCTACTCTTCTTTTATTGAACAGTAATAGACTACAGTATGCTGCTTCTATAATAGCCCTAAATGCATTTTCGTTTTTGTCATTTTGTATGAGATGCTCCTTGGCCGCGGATAATATGCTCTCCAGATACACTTTGAGCTTCTGAAACAGAAAAAAATATGTAGTAGCAATAGTGAGGCATGCAAAAATTTCATATTGGTGTTTCTGGTCAAATAAAACAACAGCTTTTGCTTGTAATTGGTTTTGGGGAGGTTTCGACCACAAACTGTGCTACGAGTTTATGGAACATTGGTTCCAGGATTTTATGAGCTAGATATTTTCAAAAGTTCACATAAAGTAACCTTTGGGCTCTTTAATGAAAATAAAGAAGAATGTATCGACACTGACTAAGCATTATCATTCTGAGAGAACAAGATAGAAATATGCAAGTGTTGTTCAGGAAAAAGTTATAAAAGCTTTAAATACCTCTAATATTTCTAGAAGTGATTGAATATCGATCAGGAAATCTTGTAAGAGTTTACAAGTTTTATGGGCCGAATTACAACTTATTAAAAGTGATGCTTATGCAAAGTTCAGTAAATTTTCACCTGAAAACAGGTGATAGTACACAAAACAAATTGTTGTGCCACTGATTGAAATATTGTCGAACAGTCAGTGGTTCATTGAAGGGGAAATAATTTGAAAGCTCATTTCGGAATTCAAATCGAGTATAATGAGTCTGTTAAAAGGTACTAAACTCTAAGATTTCTTGAAAAAGAAACTGATACAAAAAGCATTATATTCAGAAAAAGGACACAAGATTCAATTTTGAAACACTTATTTACCACATTAATCAATTGATAAAGAGACAAACTTACTGCCAAATCTTCAGCAATTGGTACTATCGTTGGTTTGTAAAAGCGCTTTACATTGACGTTTTTATTTATTTATTTATTTATTCTAAATTCGGGACACATACAGGTAAAAGAACCCAAACAAGTATCCACTAAAATACAGATTGTGTTAACTAAACTGGCGTTCAACAGGTACATGATCTAAATGCTTAATCTAAAACATAAATGATTAAAAATTGAATATTTTCCTTATGTTACTTTTATACATTTGTAAGGACATGGAGAAAACGTCCAAATTGGAACAGTATCTGTTGAATGAGTCTGTAATTCTATTTATTGGAGAGTTTTTCCCCACATTGGTGTTATATGTGGAAGTAGCTAATAAATATTTATTCCTTGTGTTTCTCTGGGGTACATGAAAGGACATCATTGCTATCAACTCAGGTGAGTCAGGTGAGTTTTGTGCAGCTTCAGTCGATATTTCGATGGCCCATTCTTCTTCTATCAGTTTCTTCATGACATTCAATTCATCCAGATTATCCGAGTTCATATTTTCTTGTACCTCTAAAGAGTAATATGCTGCAATAGCTTTTTTCATCAAGGTCCCCATTTGGAGGGCAAAAGAAGGAGAACCAAATCCCTTTTGTCCAGCATCGTAATTTGTAATACTTTTAACAGCTATAACTATATATTTAAATTTCTTAGGGTGTAACAGAGAAGCGAGAGTAAGCGACTTGTCCTCCAGTATTTTTCTAACTTCTATCACTATTCTTGCCAGCCTTCTCATATAACGTTTCGCTACGGAGATTAAATGTCTTTCTTTATGACACTTGACGTACCTTCGCCCAACTTCGCATATTATTTTGTCTCTTTTTGCGACCAAAGACACGATGTCAGCTTTTAATGACTGCAAAACCCCGGATATTCGCAAAGGATCATTTGGTCCGAAATATCCAGCTAGTAGGGTCTGGCTGTCTGACTGATGTCGATGGCGCCTATTATTGTTCTTTTTTTCTGCATTCAGGGAACAACGAGCAACGTGTCGTCTCGATGTATTCTTCATATAGTATCCTGAAATGAAACAAATGAAATTGAAAAATACAACAATTAATTTCAATTTCAAATATTTAATTAATATAATATTAATTGAATGCTGAGTTATTTTTCAGAGCTGTAACCACACAGATACATATTTTGTTTTCAAAATGAAGTGGCTTTATAAATTAACTCTTCAAATCGACAAAAGTAGTGTTAATCGTATTGACTCAGTACGCATTTATGAAAACCCTTGCTTGAGAAGTAAAAGGTAGAGATCTCACATCTTCTTGTCCAAACTTACCTTTACAGTGAATACAAGGGAGTAGCGTATCACTGGATGCTCCTTTGTTATTATCAAATTTCCGTTTTTGAACAGGTATGCAATTGCCAGAGATAAAGTCCCCTTCTTTTCTTATTTTTTTGATAATCCTTTTTCGATTTGGATCTTTTTTATCCAGCGCGAGAAAGCGTCCCACTTCTAGTCCATCACCATGTTGCCTCTCTAGGTGTCTTGCAAGATTGTTCACCTGCACATCACAATAGGGACAGTGATGTTTTCTCCTCCTTTTATAGACCACACTATTCTCTTTATCTTGGTAGGTAGTTGGCGTACTTGTACAGGCAGAGGAAGTATTATCATAATTGTCGTTTGCAATCATATTACTTGGATATTCTATAGACTTTAATGCGGTGAAAATACCACTCTCAGACGTCATCATGGCAACTTCGCCACTGCATTCTGAAATTAATTAAATTATGCTATTTGAGTTGTATGAATTATAGTATCAGGTAAGAGTGCTCTGTATTTCCCATTCTGCTGAAATGCATTCGTAAAAATTATATTCGATTGAATTTCTTACCCAATTTCTCTCTATCTCGGTTAATAGTAGGCGTACTTGTAATGACATTAGAATTACTATCATAATTGTTGTTTGCAATTGTTTTGTCTGCATATTCTACTGGCATTAATGTGGTGAAATTATCACTTTCGGACACTATTATGTCAATTTCGTCACTGCATCCTGGAATGAATTAAATAGGTTATTTAGCTTCTTTGTTTCATATTACATAGTTCAGATGCTGCGTTTATCTTACATTACATTTGGTATAAATATGACCAGGAAACGGTAAAATTAAAAATGTTAATAAGCTCATGATTTTTACTTTTGTAAAATTCCTTATCAGTATTTCGGAAAGTAACAGCTTACCTCCCATGCTAGCAGCCGAAATCGTCTGTAATTGAGCACTTCTTAAAATAGTTGGATTCACTTCGAGGTATCCAGCCACAGTTTCTTTTGATCTATCGGCTGATGTATCACAATAAGAACTACTCGTAGTAGAACTGAAAACATATTCGCTTCCGTCGCTTTCCGTTGTCGCCGAGACGGTTCCCGGAGCGGTCCCGAAAGGGTACCCGGCTGGGCGTGAGTTTGCAAGAGACCTCTTGCTCCTAGGTCGCTCGTCGCAGGCAGACCAGAGCCGGCGGGTGCTAGGCCACCGGAGGATCTATTTCTGTATGTGTCGTCGTCCTCGGAGTTTAACTCCCAGTCCTGAACGCCTCGCGTCCCCTGCATGGTCGTAGATTTCCGGGGCAAGACCTTCTTTTCTTTACACGACAAAGTCTCGAATTTATTATTAGTATACCCTATAATTTCTAGCTGTCTAACAGGCGCCGCGGGGGTACAGCTGGCCACCACGATGGCACTAGGCCGGACCAGAGGGTTCCCTACGATCCCTAACCACCTAGCCGACACACTATCGCGATTTGACCTACCTAACTCCCTAAGCCCGAAGGAAAGAGACCGCCTCCGGAGGCGCACGGTCGCTTTAAAGCCCCCAGATATCAGTGCAATGGGACAGCCCACGTAGACTGTCCCTTAGATATACTGGGTAGGCGTACCTCCCGATGTATTCAAGCCTGGGTAGGCCAAATACGTCCAAGGAGGCCGGCTAGTGGGTCCCTCGGTGCGGCGTGGTGCCGAAGACGAAGAAATACGAATTCTTTGTGTAAGCCCTGAGAAGGGCAGTATTAGAACTGAAAAGTTCCGTTTGCAGTGATTGGCCTTAAGAAAGACCTTTTTTTTGATATATCCTGGATTCCTGATTTCTGGGTCGTCGTTATAGCTCGGCCTTGATAAAGGCCAGAAAAATTTGTTCCACAGTGTGGTCGTAACGAATTCAGATTGGGAAGTAAATTTGGTTTTTACTTCCCAAATCTCTGCCAGTAGAAACTGTAGCCGAAGACTCCTTGTACAACCTTTCAAATTCGAATTTAGACAAAACCAATGTTCAATCTTTCAGATTTCCATTAACAATTATATTGTCTAGTTATTATCTATTATCCAGCAAAATCTCCTCTGAGATTTAAGACTTCGAAATTTTTAGTAATTCGAGCGCAGACTACGAAGTGGACTTGACTAGCAGAAGTCGAACTCTGACTTCTCCGACCGCGGCGCGCGGTATTTATTCGTTCGCGGCGAGCGCGCGCAGGCTCCGCCTACCTTGTTCGCTGCCGTCTCTCGATGATCATTCGTTCTCGCGGTTCATATACTCTAATCGCTTTGTTAAAGATCTGGACATTGGTAACACCCCCCCGCCTAAAGGAGTCGCATACAGTTTCTAGCTAGCTGAGACTGGGAAGTGCTCTTTATTGAAAATCTTTTCAAAATAAACAACATTACACAATTCTGGTTACAAAATTTCCTTACATACTAATATATACAATATTTTCCCCTCTTAACTAAACTTAACTATTTACAATGATTGCTTGCACACTTCCTCGCCTGTCCCCTTGCAGGCTCCGTTGTGCAGCTCAAGTCTACATAGGAGATCTTAACTACCTTATTTCTAATTACTATTCTATAAGTCCGCATGGCGTGGGTCTAGATGATCTTGCCCTTCACACGGAGGAGGTGTGGGTCGCAGATCATCCACGTGGATGACCCGATCTACACCCCCTTTATTTACCACGTACGTACTTGGACCGAGTTGTCTTACTACGCGGCAGGGCATCGTCCAGGTTGGACCAAAATTCTTTTTAGTGTTCTTATCCCGGTTTCTACATAGCACCCACTGGCCTGGGGTAAGTGTCAAGGCCGGCACTTTGTCTCGATCCGGATAACGTTTCGCCCGATATGCTCTAGACTTTTCCTGGGCTGCCTCTACGCGCTGGGCACGATCCTCATTTCGAGGTTTTCGCCTCTTTTGCAAAGGAGTGTCCCAGTCGCCTGGCCGAGGCAATTCATAGCCCAGTAAAAGCTGACACGGTGTCATACCAGTCGTGGCGTTTACTCTCGTTCTCAAGTTAAAAATCGCCTCTGGCAAGAGACGTTCCCACTGTGACTCTGGCTCCTGAACTCGCCGCTCGACTGGATTAGCTTGTTGATGATAACCCGGACTAGTCCTGATCTGAATCTCATTTCTTTCACAGAACGTTTCCCAGTTCCGTCCGAGGAACATAGCAGGACTATCGCTAATGATTATTTCTGGGAATCCCCACCGATAACCAACTTCCTGTGCCACAAACTCGATTGCGGTATTTGCTTGAGCAAATTCTACTGTGCGGCACTCTACCCACTTACTAAAGCAATCGGTGGCTAATAAAATGTATCGGTTTCCCTTTTCACTAGGGCTGTAGGGTCCCAGAACATCGATAGATACCATCTGCCACGGTCGTTCCGGTTCGTTAGGACGCAAAGGGGCAGCCTCCTGCGGGGGACTTCTCTTAGTGGTCGCGCAAGTCAAGCAAGTATTTACATATGCTGCGATTTGTTTACGCATATTGGACCAATAAAAATGCCTGCTGACTTGATTCTGAGTCTCCTCGATTCCCGGATGTCCGGCGCCATCATGGTATCGTTTGATCAACGTGTCCCAACAGCGCCTCGGGACTAGCAACCTTTTCACGTCTTGATTTGGTCCGATGTAATAGAGTAGATTATCTTCCATGACAAAGTCATGCAAAATACGTTGTTCGTATTCAGACGGTTCCGGGTTAGTCCGAGTCCTCTCAATCCGGATCCGGAACCGCCTAACGCTGTCACTGGCTTTTTGCAACTCAGCGATCTCTTCAAACCAAGTTCGCAACTGGTTCAATGTCTCGAAATCGCCGGTTGTCGCACAGACCATGTCGCAGACGTTGAGCATTTCGCTCAATTCGTCCATCAACTGGCACAGCATCTCGTCTTCATTTTCTTCGTCGCCGTCGGACTTTTTATGAGGGAAAAACATCCTCTCTACCTCCTTGTCTATGTCGACATTAGTTTCATTTCCCGTGGGGTTTCGTGAAACAAAATCCGGGAGTTGATTTCTCTTCCCCGGAATATGTTCTATCGTGAAATCGTACTCCTGCAGGAGTAGAGACCAACGAGTTAATTTAGCTTTCTCATCCTTCATACGATCCAGCTACGTTAGGGCCGAGTTGTCCGTAAACAGCGTGAAGTGACCGTCTTGAAGGTAGTGTCTATATTTTTTAATCCCCCATACGACGGCGAGGCATTCAATTTCATTTATATGATATTTGCGCTCAGTTGCGTTTAATTTTGCGCTGCCGTATGCAATTATCTTTCGTTCCTTGGTATGCGGTTCTAGTTGAAATAACACCGCACCGATGCCGATGTGGCTGGCGTCTGTTTGCAAGCCGTAAGGGAGATCATGGTCAGGTCGTGCGAGTTCCAAGGGTTGTGACACTGCATTCTTAATAGCCTGGAAGCTCCTTTGAGCTTCCTGACTCCATTGGAACTTCTTCTTTTTGTCTATAAGGTCTGTGAGGGGTGCGGCCACTTCGGCAAACTTCGGGATATATTCCCGAAGCCATCCGGCAGTGCCTAGGAAAGCTCGCACTTGTTTGATATTCGATGGGGTAGGAAATTCTTGAACATTCAAAACATGCTGTTCTTGGGGCTTGTTACCGTCTTTGGAGACGACTCTACCTAAGTAGTTTAGGGTGGTAGATCCGAATTTGCATTTTGATGGCGAAAGCCACAGCCCATGTAGTCGAAGCCGCTCCAGGATTAACTGTAAATGGTTGCAGTGTTCATCCAAGCTGTGCGAGTAAACGATTATATCGTCGAGGTAGACTTTGCAGAATTTATCTACAAAGCCTACCAGAACCTCTGACATAAGCTTTTGGAACACTGCAGGTCCATTTTTTAATCCAAAACTCAGAACTTTAAATTCGTATACTGCTCCGTCTGGACCTCCAAAAGCCGTATACTTTCAGGACTCCTTGTCCAGGGGAGCTTGCCAAAATCCATTTCGGAGATCTAACGTGGTGAATAGGGATGCTTTGCCCATTTCACGCACAGTCTCCTGTATTGGTGGTAAGTATGGTGCCTCAGTAATAATCAATTTATTGATTTGCAGGTAGTCGACACAAAACCGCAACTTTCCTTCCTTCTTGGGAACAAGAACTACCGGTGAGCAGTACGGCGAGGTACTTCTGGCAATTACTCCTGCTTCTAGTAACTTAGAAATTTCTTCGTGGACAATTGCCTTCCGTGCCTCTGACATTTTGCCGTATCTGGACTGCCTAAATGGTCGTTCTTCGCGAACGCGGATTTTGTGGACTACCGCCTTAGTTTGAGGTTGGCGAATCGTTTCCTCGAACACGTCGGGAAACTGATTTATTACTGCCAATATCTTATCTTTTGTTTCTCCGGAGAATTGGGAATCCTCCAGTTGTACAGGACTAATAGTCCTCAGGGATCTCTGTTTTGCATTATCAGCCTCGAAGTATAGGCATAAGCGCGGAGCTTGGCCAAAATAAATCGACCCTCGGCCTACGTCGATCGTGGCCTGGGTTTTTCGGAGGAAAGGAAGGCCAAATATGACCTTCTCCTGTAGTTTGGATAACACGGTGAATTTTATTTCGAACCTTCTTTCTTCAATCTCCACCGGTAGCGTAATCTGGCCCAGACTTTGACTTACATTGCTCTCGCACCCCATAAATACCGTGGCCGGGTTCGGGAGCCTGGTCAGGTCCATATTGGCTAGAACGCCGGATTGGATGAAGTTACTGGAGGCTCCGGTGTCCACTAAAGCTAAGAGGTTCAAGGAATTTATTACACAGGGGATTCTCGGAAAGTTTCTTCCGAGAAGGGGGCGTTCTTCAGCGAGAGACATATAGCACTCGAGATCTGAAGGGATTACTTTCGTACAAGGGCTTATATTATTGCAGTGGTTTAAATTCATTGGGGCCTTTAGCTCTCCACTGCTGTCCACTCCGGCCCCATCTAGTTTTCCGCCTCTCCGTTTTGGGGAGTGGGAGCTGTCTCTACCACATTATTGTGGCTCCCACGAGAAGCGTTGGGGCTCGGCCTAGACGAGGGTGGTCCTTGTTGCTGGATTGCTCGATGTGGTGGTCGATACACTTCTGTTGAATTGCTCGCCCTATTGTTACTCCAATTCCCTTGGCTACGCGGAGCATTGTTAGCCTGGGAATTTGTTGAGTTCGGGCTGGTTTGAGTATTGAAGCTTCTAGGGGCTGATTTAGACAGCCGTTAGTCTTCTTCGATACCAGCCGCGTCCTGTATAAGTATTTCTATATCCGAGTAACTTTTCCCCCTAAAGAAACATCTCAGTTCAGGCAACAGCAGCTGGGTTATAATGGGCAGAACTTCTCGCCCTCGCATATACGGAAACAATCTCTTTGCGAGTCCAAGCTTCCTTATGATGAAAACGTCGGCCTTCGTATTACGATCCTGGCTCTCACCATAAAACTTGGAAGTGAGCTTTGCCAGCAATTCTGGGCTGGCATACTTTTGAGTTAGGCGTGACACCATCATTGGCCACGATATCTGAGTTTGTGCGTAGATCGAGGCCCATTTCGTGGCCTCCCCCGTTAACTGGGCGAACAGGATATGGATCCAATCTTCTTCCGGTACTCCACTCCTTTCTAGTTCCACAGTTAACTTTGATATGAAGACCTTAGGGTCCTCATTTTCACTTCCTGAAAAAGTGGGTAGCCGAAATCGTTCAAACCGGCTATTGTTTGGCCTCTGTGCCTGGCCTATTGCATTACACAGTGCTACTGCCAAACAATTCATTTGGTCGTCCTGTGATACAGGATTCTCCCTTTTTACTGGTTCCTTCGTGGCCTCCACTTGGGGCTGGAAAGAAACCTGTTTCTGTGGGCGCTACTGGCTTGTTTTTATTTGGCCCGAAGCCAGAGAGGGCCATTCTTGGGAAGGACCAACTTGTCCTGTGGTTATCCTTGGGAGAGTCAAGGTGGTTGGAAGGGATGAAGGAGATTCTTCTTCACTTATCACGTGGAAGGATCCCCCTTCTGCATCCCTGAAGGTGCTACTAGGGCTTTCGAAACCCAGTGCATCAGATCCTTCATCAAAACTTGACTTGAGCACACTGAAAGGGTTAGTTTGCCTTTCCTCTATCCCAAATCTAGCTTCTTCGTCAAAAGAAGCAGCTTCTGGCGTTGATGCCTCCTTCGGGAGACTCATTTGGGCCCCACGTTGGGCGCCATGTCGCCGAGACGGTTCCCGGAGCGGTCCCGAAAGGGTACCCGGCTGGGCGTGAGTTTGCAAGAGACCTCTTGCTCCTAGGTCGCTCGTCGCAGGCAGACCAGAGCCGGCGGGTGCTAGGCCACCGGAGGATCTATTTCTGTATGTGTCGTCGTCCTCGGAGTTTAACTCCCAGTCCTGAACGCCTCGCGTCCCCTGCATGGTCGTAGATTTCCGGGGCAAGACCTTCTTTTCTTTACACGACAAAGTCTCGAATTTATTATTAGTATACCCTATAATTTCTAGCTGTCTAACAGGCGCCGCGGGGGTACAGCTGGCCACCACGATGGCACTAGGCCGGACCAGAGGGTTCCCTACGATCCCTAACCACCTAGCCGACACACTATCGCGATTTGACCTACCTAACTCCCTAAGCCCGAAGGAAAGAGACCGCCTCCGGAGGCGCACGGTCGCTTTAAAGCCCCCAGATATCAGTGCAATGGGACAGCCCACGTAGACTGTCCCTTAGATATACTGGGTAGGCGTACCTCCCGATGTATTCAAGCCTGGGTAGGCCAAATACGTCCAAGGAGGCCGGCTAGTGGGTCCCTCGGTGCGGCGTGGTGCCGAAGACGAAGAAATACGAATTCTTTGTGTAAGCCCTGAGAAGGGCAGTATTAGAACTGAAAAGTTCCGTTTGCAGTGATTGGCCTTAAGAAAGACATTTTTTTTGATATATCCTGGATTCCTGATTTCTGGGTCGTCGTTATAGCTCGGCCTTGATAAAGGCCAGAAAAATTTGTTCCACAGTGTGGTCGTAACGAATTCAGATTGGGAAGTAAATTTGGTTTTTACTTCCCAAATCTCTGCCAGTAGAAACTGTAGCCGAAGACTCCTTGTACAACCTTTCAAATTCGAATTTAGACATAACCAATGTTCAATCTTTCAGATTTCCATTAACAATTATATTGTCTAGTTATTATCTATTATCCAGCAAAATCTCCTCTGAGATTTAAGACTTCGAAATTTTTAGTAATTCGAGCGCAGACTACGAAGTGGACTTGACTAGCAGAAGTCGAACTCTGACTTCTCCGACCGCGGCGCGCGGTATTTATTCGTTCGCGGCGAGCGCGCGCAGGCTCCGCCTACCTTGTTCGCTGCCGTCTCTCGATGATCATTCGTTCTCGCGGTTCATATACTCTAATCGCTTTGTTAAAGATCTGGAAATTGATAACAGTTATATGTAATCGTTGTACCCCTTCCCAAATATCGAACCAATTCCATTGGAGGTTTGAGATTACCAAAACTATCAAAATATTGTACGGCATTGCCGTTTTTAATGTAAGCTACCCAATGAGTGCCTGCATTCAATTGAGAATCCAAGTTCAAAACAGCGCATTATCGCAGGCGTGGACCACAAGTTGGCAACGTATCACGCATAGAGACTTCACGAAAATGTGGTATTTTCAATTGAAGGGCACATTTTTTGATTTCCGAATCATATAATGCTTTATGGGGTAGCTTCACAAGCAGTTTTTTTCTGCTTTTTCAAATAAAGACCTCGTCCTTTGCGATGATGTTGTTTTTTAGGAACAGACCATATCCTCGAGGTGTTTTGCGTAGGTACAAACCGGAGCCCAAATGTTCTATAGCTTTATTGTGACGTTGATCTTCTTCGAGTTTCTTTTTGGCATTTTTTGCATCAATCACAGTTTTTGCGATAGCGCTCGCTCCCCCTACCAATGAACCCAAAGCTGAAAGACCTGCAAATATGGGTATGAGTGGTAAAATTCCTCCGGATTTTGCTTCGAATGGAATAACTCTCGGTATACGTATCTTCTTACGTCAGTAGATGCATACAGCCGAATTCCGGCCTCCCCCACCACTATGACGTATTAATTGCTTTTTTTATTGTTGTTTAGTAACATCAAGGCGATGCGACCTTGAAGGGTTTGATGCATGGATCGTTTAGAATTTTTTCATATGAGATTTTGTGTGTGTGTGTGACGTAATGATGTAATTACATTTTGTGTGTGTGTGTGTGTGTGTGTGTGTGTGTGTGTGTGTGTGTGTGTGTGTGTGTGTGTGTGTGTGTGTGTGTGTGTGTGTGTGTGTGTGTGTGTGTGTGTGTGTGTGTGTGTGTGTGTGTGTGTGTGTGTGTGTGTGTGTGTGTGTGTGTGTGTGTGTGTGTGTGTGTGTGTGTGTGTGTGTGTGTGTGTGTGTGTGTGTGTGTGTGTGTGTGTGTGTGTGTGTGTGTGTGTGTGTGTGTGTGTGTGTGTGTGTGTGTGTGTGTGTGTGTGTGTGTGTGTGTGTGTGTGTGTGTGTGTGTGTGTGTGTGTGTGTGTGTGTGTGTGTGTGTGTGTGTGTGTGTGTGTGTGTGTGTGTGTGTGTGTGTGTGTGTGTGTGTGTGTGTGTGTGTGTGTGTGTGTGTGTGTGTGTGTGTGTGTGTGTGTGTGTGTGTGTGTGTGTGTGTGTGTGTGTGTGTGTGTGTGTGTGTGTGTGTGTGTGTGTGTGTGTGTGTGTGTGTGTGTGTTTCGTCATATTTGTGGCAACTTGTGTGTGTACTATCCTTAATTATAACACCTCCAAAAATTGTGGCATCTTACATGCGTAGCCACAATTTCTGTGAGCGTTTTCCATGCTCATTTTATGAAGTATTCATATTTTCTTTCAATTTTGAGCAACTTATACATTGTAATTACAAAATTATGAACAAATTCAACTGAATTCTGAGTATTGTGAAATTTTAATGAATTTAACTATAAATGTGTGTGAGTTACCACTGATGATGATGTAGCATGTTGCGTACACAGCCCCAATTATGGCATCTTGGGCGTGGCAGTACTCTAGCGCCCTCTATAATGAGAAATGCAGTGTTGCCGAAAAACCGACAATATATTTACCTAATACATGTTTGGTGTTTGATTAGTTCATGAGTTGCCATAGTAAAGTGTGCATTATGAACACGCGATCTCGAAGACTGATAGCTTTAGCTAAAATAAATAATGAAATTGAAGTTGATACTTGGACGGAGAACAATTTGATTTTTCTTCCTAAACATGAATCAACACAAGGCACTACCAGAGAACAACAAATTGCTGCAATTCAAGGTAAGTGAGACTGAGAAAAAATAATTTAAAATATACTAGATATTTTCTTTTACGTTATATTTACATACTTCGTATTGAATAGGTTTTATTCTTTCAACGTGGGGTTTCATGTAAGAGATTACATTTTGCCAAAATTTTGTGTTGAAAACATCAGTTTGTGACAATAGTTTGTGATCAATTTCGTTTTCCAAAGTATAAGTTTTTTGTCAATTTCAAATTGGCATAGATTTGGGGATTTTACTGTTCAAAAAATTATTACGTTCCTATAATTATTAAAAAGACTAAGTAGGTTGCTAGGTATAAAATAGAAGTGAGAAAGTTGAAATATTGAACTCTGAATGGCCATAATGGAAAATTAGTGGCTTTCTTTCAGATTTCTCGTTTATTAAAAATTTTTATATTGTTAGATACTTATAGGATTCATTTACTATAAGCACGCTGACTAGTGAATGTCAATTCATTGAAAATTATGATCATGATGTCATTCGACGTTTAATGTCACCTAGAAACTTTTTGAGGGAATTACAAATAATTTACTGAAAAAATAGTTTCGTTTTTGGTGAATATTTGAGAATCTATTATACAGGCCGTTTCTTTTTTTATGTGGTAACATTGCTATATTCTGAATAGTAACAGATACCAGACGAAAAAATGGGAAAAAAGGTAACTGTCATCGGAAACAATACAATGGTCGAAGAAAATTTACTGGGACTCTCGCCCTTCTCGAGTTATATGGAGAAAACCGAAAATGCTTTTTTTCGCTTTTTTCGAATGGAATTGTTATTTCGGAGAATATCAAAAAAATTATAAGAAGAATGTTATTGTATTGGAAGTGTACCATGACGATCTAATAATAAATATTCGATAAAACGTTTCGTGTCAATGTGGCCGCCATCAACTTTTTTCTTCAAATACGGACCGGTCTTTTTCATTACAGATATTGATAAAGCGATGAATGTACTTTCCAAAGGTATACCACATTTGATATTTTTATAGCATTTCATGTGAAATAACCACTATCATCAGTGACAACAATCAAACAGAAAAACAATTCATTTTATCATGAACTTTACAGAAAAATGAAACCAATACGGAAAATCAAAGGTTCATGGTAATTTCTGACAATTTCTCTGGCAATTTTCTAGCAGAATAGAATACTAATACATGCATCTTTTATTTTTTGTTTGTGATGGTCGATATCTGTACTTGGTGTTGAAAAAACTTTATCCTTCATGTATCCCCAGACGAAAAACTCTAAAGGATTAAAATCCGGATATCGAGCTGGCCAGTTAATTGGTCTGTTGTTTCCAATCCATTTTTTTAGGAATATTGCATCTAAATGCTTCCTTACTATTGCTGCATCATGAAAATATGCTGTTGAAAATATTGTATTTCATGGCGAATATTCAGTGGCAATTCATCTAAGAAGCCATCGAATTCATTGAATAGAAAATGAAGATACATTTCACTATTCAAATGATCATCCTAATAGAAAGGGCCAAAGATGTTTGTTCATACAATTCCCAACCAAACATTTATTTCGAATTTTTCTTGGAAATTGGTTTCCCAATTTCCAACGTTCATTTGTATTATTCCATCTATAATGGATATTTCTGTTGAACCAACCATTGTTGGTAAATTTTGACTCGTCCGTCCATATTAGTTTTTTACAAATATTTCCAACTTCCCTATTTCTACGTATTAACCACTTCGCAAATCGTACTCTCCTTCCGTAATCCATTTCATTGAAGTGATGAATTTTGCTTATCTTGTAGCATTCATATTTGTCCTTTTTCAAAATAGTTATGGTGAATTTTACAGAAATCTCCATTTCGAGGGCAATTTCTTGTAAAAAACGTTCTGGATCAAAATAATTTCTGGCCAATCCTACATTAAAAAAAAAATGTTCACTGTGTAAATTTTTATGTGGTAATATTTGCTCATCCCTAATATTCATTTAATTCCTTAAACTTCCAGTAACCACACATTTTCTTGTTTTATTTTTGTCAAATGCAACATAGTACCTTAAATTTCTTTCTAATCGTCTAAACATTTGAATGTTCGGAATACGACGATACGGGTATAGCTCAACAAATATATTCTTTGTCAAAAAGGATTTCTATTTAATTTTGCATAACTGAATAGCATATCAGTCCATTCATCATTTCAATACATTTTTGATATGTTCAGTTTGACAGTTCTCAACAAATTTCAACAACACATTCAATTTTCTGCCATAGAAACCAATCAAAGCCTACGCGTGGTGAATGAATTGAGATGCCATTTGATCATATCAAAATATACAACAATTGAATTTTGACCAAAAACTGATATTTTCGTTACTTCCAGGATTGAGAATTATAAAAATATTACGAATTATAATTGATTAGGGAAAAATAAGCCTTGAAAGAAGAATAACGGCAATACAAAAATTTTCAAAACGAAAAAGTACGAATTTCCATTGTGTTAGGGTACCTACCTGTCGAATTCATTGGGTCGTTTGAGTTATATTTTGATAAAATCGAAACAATTCACGAAAAAAATAACGACAGGAACGTAATTTAAAATTGTTGTCGCTGATGATGGTAGTTATTTCAAATGAAATGCTATAAAAATTTCAAATGTGATACATTAGATTGTGAATTTATTGCTTTATTAATATCTGTAATAAAAAAGACAGGTCCGTATTAAAAAAAAGAGTTGATGGTGGCCATGTTGGCACGAAACGTTTTATCGAAAATTTATTATTACATCGTCATGGTACATTTCGAATACAAAAACATTTTTGTTTTACGTTTTATGATATTCTCCGAAATAACAATTCCATTCGAAAAAATCGAAAAACAGCATTTTTGTTTTTCCCCGTATATCTCGAGGAAGGTGAGAGTCCCCGTAAATTTTCTTCGACCATTGTATTGTTCCCGTTGACAGTTACATTTTTCCCATTTAATCGTCTTCTTATCTGTTACGGTTTAGAATATAGCAATGTTACCACATGATAAAAACAACGGCCTGTAGATATGGCAACTAGAAGTAATCTGAAAAAGCAGGAAAGGCCCCTGCAAAATCTTTATGGAATTTGCGGGTCGATGGATTTTTTTTGAATTGTGGATATGATGTAGTCCATGTAATTCTCAACCAATCTTATCATTTCGCCAACCCCAAAAAAATGAACAGTTTTGCCTCTAGGGTCCATTAAAATCACCCCTTTCTCAGAATAGAATATTGATTTTCGAAACCAGGAACGACATTTTCACCTATTTCATTGTAAATGATGTTGCATATGATTATGCTCTTTGATAAAAAATATTCTTCACCCCCTTCTTTCCCCACCACCTATTATGAAATGCAGAAAAATGATATCTGGATTACTTTGGAATGCATAGTCGGATATGCTTGAATTAGGGAAATAGCACTTTTCATATGATTATTCCCCCTTTTTCCGAGAGTTACCTACAAAACAAAAAAATCGGTGGATTTTTCAGAATTTTCAATATGATGCAGTTCATGTTATTGTGAATAGAAATTGATTGGGTGATGAACCCCGAACATGAACAGTTTTGTAGATTGGGGGCGTTAAAATCACCCCTTGCTCAGAATAGATGATTAATTTTCGAAAACAGGAATAACTTTTTCATCCGTTTCATTGTAGTTAATGTTGCATTCCACCCCCCCCCCCTTCCTTCACTTGTTATGAAACGCAAAAAAAATATATCTGGATTATTCTGAAATGCATCGTCGGATATTTGAATATGCTCCAATTAGGGAAACAGCATTTTTTCATGATTTCTTCTGCTCCCCCGAGAAAAACAAAACAAAAAAAATCGCTGATTTTTTTTGAATTTTTAATATGGTGCAGTTCATGTTATTGTGAATATAAATTAACTTGGTGATAAACCCCAAAAATAGATAGTTTTGATGCTAGAGGGCGTTGAAGTCATATCTTGCTCAGAATAGACTATTTACTATAGGCGAGAACGATATTTGTACTCATTTTGTTGCCCTCAGAAACAAGCATATTCAAATATCCAACGATGCTTCACAGAATAATCCGGATATCATTATTTGTATTCCATAATAGGTGGTAGGGGAAGAGGGGGGGTTTAATATATTTTTATAAAAGAGCACAATCTTATACAGCATTGTCTACAATGATACAGGTGAAAATGTTTCCGGTGTAATTTTTCTAAAGAGATTCTTGTTCATTCATGGTTCTAGATAATAGTTATCCATGTTTTAGTCCATATCCATATTTTAGAGGCGAAAAAGCCCTGTACGGCTAAATGTAAGGCATCGTCAGGTGTAGTTGACGTGCAAAAACCCTCATATGGGAAGGTTGTCGTGGGTATCAAGGTGGGAATCTTGCAACTTGACTATCCGACTACCTCATCAACAGAGCATATACTTTGTGCCTGCCCCGCTGAGGACCGAATCAGGTCTTTAGAGTTCGGCAGAGCCGTACTCTTACCATCTGACCTAAAAGACCACTCACAATACAAACTAATCGGCTTCGTTAGGAAGCTGGGTTTTCTTGGCCGAGTGTGAATAGGTGTGAGCCACAATAAACCCTTGCGGGTTGCGGTGGAGGGTCGAATAGACCTACTCACTTTGAACCTAACCTAACCTAACCTATCCATATTTTGGGTTTCTTGATATTTATATTCAGCCAGTTGAAATGATTTAACTTCATTCTTATTTCATTTTGATTTTACTGAAGTGTCTGATTCGATCAATGAGAGCAGATAATACTTTTTTAGGAACAATTAAAATTATAAATTTTGTTTGGATAATTTAGAGTGGTATAATTTTTTATTTAGACAATTCTTGCTATTTCAACATATTGTTTTGGCTATCTACTTCATAAAAAAATAAGTGATGGAACTTAAAAGAATAAGAAATAGAAAAATATTAATACTATATATTAATACCAATAATTCTTTCATGATAATTAAGGATATCATAAAAACATTTATTTAAATATATTGTTTTTATTGAGACTATTCAACTCACAAACTTATTTTTTCAAAACTGTTGTTACTTTATGTTTATTAATAATACTTATTTATTTTTAAATTTATTCTCAGGGTTTGAGTTGGTGAATAGTTACTACTCTGAAGCAAAAACTTCTGGCAGTGAGTATATTCCAGACTCTGATGATAATTCAAGCAGCGATAAGGAAAAACTTAATAAAAACGAGAGATTCGCTAGTAATTTACCTGCAAAAAACATTAAAATTTTGCAAGACGTTACAATACGCATGGAAAACGAGCATATACTAACAAACTATGTTATAGATGATAATAAAACTGATAAAAGTTATGTCATGCGTAAATATTTTGAAACGAAAGAAAATGAATTGATGAATCCCCTAAACTTGGATGAAGGAATTGATGTTCCTGATTGTTCTCATACAGATGACAAAAATACAACTGATACAAAACGAAAAGTGACCAATGAAACTTCGAAAATAAGTAATAGTTCATCAGAAAATGTATATAGAAAAAGTAATATACTAAATGAAGTTAAAATAAACCCAGCGGGTAAAAATAACGGCAAGAGAATAAGGAACAAAACTCATGTTTGTTACTTTTGTGAAAAAATTCTCATTAATATGGCAAGACACTTTGAATTAGTCCACTCAAAAGAGACAGAAGTAAGCAAATACTTGATTTACCCTAAAAAATCCAAAGAGCGACGCGATGGTTTCAAGGAGATTATTCGAGTTGGTGACTTCTACCATAATTGTAATGTTTTAGCTACAAATAAAGGCGAACTAATTTTAATCCGTCGTCCAACAGAAAATGAAATAAACTTTATTGAAGTGAAAGATTATGGTCCTTGCCCTAACTGTTTGGGATTTTTATTGAAAAAACACATATGGCATCATCTTAAATTTATTTGTAAAGAAAAATTACCATTAGTAGATTCCAATTCCAAGCACGTTATTGCGGAAAGCAATGCCATAATGGCTGATATTTATGGTTTTGGATTTACAAAAGATTTTACTGATGCCATTCTATCAACGTTCAAATCAGATGATGTTGGTAGCATCTGTCAATCTGATATACTTATTATGAAATTTGGTGCAATGCAGTTCGAAAAATTTGGTAAAACACAAAAATGAATTAATTCGTCAAACAATGCGGCAGTTGGCGCGATTAACAATAGCTTTGCGAGAAATATCAAAAAACTCCTCTCTATCATTGAGCGACTTTTTAGTACCAGAGAAATTTGATTTCATTATTCAGGCCACAAAAAGTATCAGTATGAGTCCATATAGTGATGAAACATGTCGACCAGACTTCCATACACCAAGTTTAGCTTTGAAATTGGGATATGCACTGAAAAAGTGTATTTCAATAGAAAGAGGAACTGCACTCAGGTCTGGGAACATGAAAAGAAATCGATCGTTGCTCTCTTTCCTTCATTTAATGAATATGGAATGGACAATACGTATTTCCTCCAATGCATTATCAACTCTTCATCGCAGAAAAATCAATGCTACAGAATTGTTACCATTAACAAATGACTTGGTAAAAGTAAGCAAATATATCGATGAAAGTATTTTAGCTACCAAGCTTGAACTTGAAGGAAATCGATCTAATGCCACATGGACAAAATTAGCTACATTGGTTTTGGCAAGAATCATTCTTTTTAATAAACGAAGATCTGGCGAAGCGGCTCGAATGAAAATGAGTGACTATATTTCTAGACCATCGTGGAAAGAACAAAATACTGAAGAAATTAAATTGTCATTAACGCCTATAGAACAAAAGTTAGCAGAACATTTGGTTATAGTCGAAATAGAAGGAAAACGAGGGCGAAAAGTACCTGTTATTCTTTCTTCTATCTTGAAAGAATGTATAGATATTTTAATTAGACACAGAGTTGAATGTAAAATATCTTTTCATAATAAATATGTTTTCGCTCGATCAAATGATTCAGTAAATTATCTTCGAGGACATGATTGTTTGAAAAAAATGTGTGATGAAGTAGACTTAGAAAATCCATCCATTATAACAGGTACAAAACTAAGAAAGTATATAGCAACTGTTTGTCAATTATTCAATATGACCGAAAATGAATACGATTGGTTAGCACGACATTTGGGGCATGATATTAAAGTACACCGAAATTTTTATAGAATGCAGGAAAGTGCCATAGAGTTAACTAAAGTCAGCCGCCTATTACTGGCCGTAGACAATGGCGAAGTAAATAGATTCGTTGGTAAAAATATTGGCGAAATCGACATAAAAGGTATGCAAAATTCTTATATTTTTATCATCCAAACTTTATTCTGACAGTTCACTATAGTAGGTTTTACAAAAATCACAACAAGTGTTCCGCTATAAAATAGTTTTCTCAAGCATTATTCATGCTTGAGAAAGCGAAATACGTGTCGCAGTTTTTGTAAAACCGTTCATAGTGAAAATCGTAAAATAAACTGTTTTAGTAGGGTATCTAATTAAAATATCGCAACTTTAATATGCTATAAAAATGCTTTTTCGAGAAATTTTATAAATTTTCTTAACAAATTTAAACAGGATCAATAGCAATATCTTTCTTTCCTTAGAATAGGTTAATTGATGAAGTTTTATAATGAACATATGTTACATTTGATACAAGATACTGTCGAAATGCAGAAAAACTAAATCAGGTAATATAAAAATATGTTCCAGTACAAAATATTATTTATTTCAGATCTTCCAGGGTTACAAGATGATGAAAAAGAAACTGATGATAACGAAGTGAAAGAAAATGAATTTGATAGACAGATAGTAAAAGAACCAGATGATGGAATTCAAGAAAAAAAAGATTATGTTTTCAAAAAAACAAAAGGTATTTCAACCTCATCAAAAGTGTTCTCAAAATTAATATTTTATACATTTTCTAAAAGATCTTACAGAAAATCATTAAATTTAACGTATATTAGGGTTCAAACTACCTTGGTATAAGTTCATAGGCCAAAAAATATTGAATGGAATACTCAGTATTTAGGTGTCATTTAGCTGCAGACTTGAATTTTGACTTCAACTTATACATTATCATTAGTTTCAGCAAAGAAGAAAGCTCATGTTGCTCATAAAGTTTGGAGTCAAGAAGAAAAAGAAGCTGTTGTAGAATTTTTTCGAATGAATATTAAAAAATCTATCGTACCAGGAAAATCACAGTGTGTAAAATGTATAGAGGAGCATCCTGTGCTGAAATCCCGAGATTGGAAGAAAATTAAATATCTTATCAAAAACCAAATACAAAAAAATAAATGTTCAAAGGGAAGTTAATAAAAAAAAATTAAGATTATTTGAAAATAATTTTTCTACTTTGATTCCTGTTCATAACCTTTGACATCATTTGAATTCTCTAAAAATATGGAACGGATTATAAAACATTTTTACAAACTGAAATATAAAATGTAACAAGTCTCAACCTTTGCATATTTATTGACCTGTTAAGAAACATCTAAATCGTTTTCAATCGTATTGATAAAGGATGGTAATTTAATGTGTTTTACTACTGAAAAACACCTTAATGTGAGATTTTCACGAAACAGCTTCAAAAACCGCAACACATGTCTCACTATACGTTATCTGTTTCAGGCATGTATTATATGGTAGTAAACTACACCTAGTAATATCAATAGCAGTCGTACACTCTGGTCTCAACTATTTTTTAGGTTATGTTATTATCTTAAAGTTTTTCGCAGAATTTCTACATATCAGTTACACTACAACGTTCTATGTTACATTGCATCATATGTAACTGTGACATTTATGTTATTTTGATGTTATAGCAAAATATCAGGGTAGGATACGTAACAATTTTACATGACACAAAATGTTAAAATGGTTCAATGTATCTGTGATTCTATATATTGAATAATATTGTTGATCCGATAGATTACTGAAACATGTACCACAGCTATGCTTTTTTTAAGTACATAATTTTAGCACTTGAAGGGCCAATTTTTGAAATTGTGAGAATGTATTCTAGAGAAAGTGACATCATTTTCAAACATAATTCAAACCTGCCAATTATTATCATTTCACCTAGAAAAAAAATGTGTCAAATTTTTCTACTCAGTGCAGAAATTATTATTTGACTACAATTATAAAAAAAAAATTATGATAGTTTCAAACTGATTATTATATAGCAATAATTGAAAATTTCAAAATTATCAAAAAATGTATACTTTACGTGTGAAAGTATTTCAACAATAACATACCACTTTTTAAAGAAATGATAATACTAACTTTTACATGAAGAGCTTCTAGTCTTGTAGGTGATTATTTTGAATTCGAACAGTCATTGAACTCAGCATTAAGGAGCCCTTTTGCGTTATTGAAGACGAATTTCCTATTTTTTCTCATGAAAATCTCTATTATTCGTACTTAATGAAAAGATGTCAGTGATTCAACATTGTTCAGAACTGATTTTCTTTTCATACCAAGATATCATATCAGGATATAACTGTTAATAACAAACATAATTATGTCACTTCCCATATCTTTTTTTTCCGTAGAAGAGCGATATGTGAAAGGAAAAAAATTAATAACGAATGGAAGAATCATGAAACAAAAATGAGCTTGCTGATTACATAACTTACCATAACAACGTACCTATTAGTGAATAAAAAATGTTACCCCAGGACATCCAATTATGGTTGTTTTTACTCCCTTGCAAGATTAAAATATTTCACTTTAGTCTAAATTAAAATATTAGTAACAGTATAAGAGTTGACACCTTTGAAAGCCTATGGATCAAGTTATTTATCATTGAGCCTGTGGCAGGTTGTTGATTATTCAGCAATATAACGGTGGTTCAGCCAACTAGAGTTTTTGTTTGATAAAAGTAATAATTATGTTCGTCAATAATTTTCAAATATTCTTTGAAATATTTTGGTATTGATTTTTTCCTTGCTTCACGATATGTGGTATATGTGAGCAATAAATATTTCTAGTATTTTGAAATAACTAAATAAGTTTGAATGTTGGACTTCCATTGTCTAATATGTTGTTAACAGATTCGAAATCTGTCTACAAAAAATTATGAAAATTAGTAATTACAATAGCAAATTACAATAGCTCAAATAATAATTACATATAGCAATAAAACGTGATATGGAAATTCAATAAAAACAAAACGTTACAATAATAATAATAGCTGAAAATTAAAAGATTTCAAATCGAGTTACTTCACGACGTTTCGATTGTTAGTATGCACAATTGTCTTCGAGTGATGACTGAACTATTCCTTCAAGAGATGATTATTTATACGTCATTCGAGCGCCTTTCACTTTCACCGCTCATGGGTTTAGTGGGGAGTTGGACGTTTAGTGGAAGTTGATTGTTCCACTTCATTAGAAGTTTCCATACGTTGTGTATCTCGACGCAAGCTTGGCTGAATGTATCGTTTGACAACATATATGCAGCTTCTTTTAACTTTCTCCTGTACCAATGTTTTTTACTGTGAATGACTACGGCTTCGGACCACTTGATGTTGTGTTGATGAGTCCAAACATGCTCTGATATTTCCGGTTTGCTGGTTTCTCTTCATTGTGTGTTTCTCTTGTGTTCGGCAAAGCGTACTTTCAATGACCTCTTGATTTCACCGATATAGCGATATAGGATTTGCCGCACTCACAGGATTTCCGATAGGTGCAATTCTTGGAGTCACAATCTGCGTTTGGTGGCCTAGTTTTTGTGAGGTTGCTATGGATGGTGTTTCCGGATGTGAAGTTGTTCTTGGACCCAATTCTCCTTATCCTTTCCGACAATACTCTGATGTAGGGAATGGCAAGCACTGGTTGTGACGGCTTCTCTTACTTGTGAACCTCTTGCTGCCACCTAGCCAACGTCTGTTTCATCATTTTCATCATCACTCTGGAGTAACCATTCCGTTCTAAATCTTTTTTGATGATGTCTAGTTCTTTCTCGAGACCATCATTTGCATTGCAGAGTCCGAAAACACGATTCATTAGAGTCCTTATGATTCCTCTCTTGGTAGATTGATGGTGGTTGGATTTGTGATTCACATACTGTAACCATGTGGGTGGGTTTCCGATATACAGATGTTTCCTACTTGTCGGTCCCCTTTACTAATACGTCCAAGGATGGCAATTCGTTATGGAGTTCTTTTTCCATCGTGAAGGCGATGGAAGGTTTCACGCTGTTGATATGCTTCAGAAAGATGTTTAGTTCTGTATTTCCATGGTTCCATACTATGAAGGTGTCGTCAATTCGAGTCCTTAACCACTCCATATATATGTTGGCTATGACTGGTGAAAGTGACTATACCATTGGCATGCCTCATCTTGGATAGATAATTTGTTCCACAGTTAAGAATAGCAGTTCCGTACACAGCATCCCAGCAGTTTCATGATTACTTCTAAAGGCAAGGGAACCTTCCAGGTTCCCATCTTCGGATAGCTTCCTCTGTATAAGTTTGTTTATAATACGAAATACGTCATCTTATATCCACAGAATTCAAAAACTCAGTAAATAGGAAAAGCAAATATTAAATTAATACTTTATGAATAAAAGATTCACCTAGATGGGGATGATTAGTTGAAAATTCCACCTATAACAAACACTTCCACAAGATAATTCACATTGATTACGAGTAAGACATCACTGAAATTCCCGACTTGAATCGCTTGAAACAAGTTTGTAGAATTGACACGGAAGATGTCTTCAGATTTCAAAAAAAGTTGGGGGAACCTTGAAATATTTACTGGTCATATAGTTTTTCAATTTTCAAAATACAGCATGGAAGTTAACAGAAATGGCAACATCGCTATTAACACACTTACAAGATAATAATATTTATGGTAACTCAAGTACACACTATTCAGGTGTAGCAATAATAGTGGCAACAATGAAACACTTTTCTATTCACATAATATTTGTGGCGACAGATGCCATAAGTATATAATCGTCATATCTTCATATATAGTGGGTGTAAATGAGTATTTCTTATAGGCACACATTTAGCTCGGCAGACGGCATAAATATAGGAAAATAATTAAGATATGCCACAATTGGGGATATTGCATGCGTTGCCATTAATATTGCGGCACGTGTGTGTGTGTGTGTGTGTGTGTGTGTGTGTGTGTGTGTGTGTGTGTGTGTGTGTGTGTATATGTGTGTGCGTGCGTGCGTGCGTGCGCGCGCGTGCGCGTGTGTGTGTGTGTGTGCACACACACTGCATATCTGCATATTTCGAAGTTCCTCCAAGTAATGAATGTTCCATCGATGCGACCCCACCAAGTTAGTCGTGTTGTGACGTCACAGCAATAACTGTTCAACGGCTAGAGAGCGACATGTTCACTCCACGACGTGTGGCAGAGTAATGGGTATTCATCGGTCTGCCCTCACCTCTCCCGAAGCGATGAAGGTTGTGACGTAACGCATCGCTCTAGCCCCGCTATCGATGGTGACACCACGGCAGCCGAGGACCGTCTGCCTAACGTCTACCCTCTCCGAGAGCGCAACGAGCACTGCTTGCTCGTACCGGCAACTGTTATCGCATCAATTTGGGAGATGGGCTTGGCTGTGACGTCAGGCATCTCTAGTGGATAGCAACTAGCAATGTGAACCTTTCACGGTTTCATGGTGGGGGTGACTCGCACTGTTTAATATAAAAGAAATGCCTGGCACACTATGAAATCAGTAGACGAATATATCTTCAGCAGTTAGCAATTGATAGAGTGTTATTCAGTTCGTAATAGAAGGAAGACGGTGAGTGTATTTGTCTGTTGGAAATTGTTTATATTTTCATATATATTTTCATCATGTCCGTTTCAAAAGTAGACTTGAATAAAATTAATAATTTGATTGTACAGGAGGTTGAAATACTAGAGCAAAAAGCCTTATCATCATTGCCAATTGATGAAGTGTACATAATTAAAAATATGTCAACTTATTCTACACGATTTGGTAAATCAATTTTATTAACTTTGCAAGATGTGAGCAATGATAAATTATTTAAAACATGGCTACCAAAACGTAT
This sequence comes from Leptinotarsa decemlineata, assembly GCF_025532065.1. Taxonomy (NCBI): domain Eukaryota; kingdom Metazoa; phylum Arthropoda; class Insecta; order Coleoptera; family Chrysomelidae; genus Leptinotarsa; species Leptinotarsa decemlineata. Next base: position 1,267,259 of record NW_027412614.1, read on the forward strand.
TTCGTTGCAATTCAGTGATGACGATATATCTTGTATCAACTCATCAGGTGGTAAATATACGATGATGTATTTAGGACAGAGCCAACAAAGTTTTGCTGGCATGAAAACGCGATCCCTAGTCAAATTCAATATGATTGAATAATAATAGTAATATTTTATAGTGAATTTCTTTAGGTCATAGCTTACAAAGTTTTTTGGTGTGAAAACGCTAACTCTAGTCAAATTCAATATGATTGAATAATAATAGTAATTATAATGAATTTCTTATTGTTTTATTAATATTCATATATTAGATGATAATTATATGGAAATATAAACATTACTAACTCAATTGAATACACTCACTTTGTAACTACAAGTAAAATGGGAATGTGAGTATTATATCACTGAAAAATTGAAGGTTGCTTATTGTTTTTTTTTATTCGATTTCAGTTCCATCATATAAAGATGATGATTATGAGGAAGAAGTTATTTTAGATAGTCTGTATGTTCCTGTAAATCATAAATAATGTCAAATAAAAATCTTTGTATTATTTTCATGTTTTATTTATTTAAACCCCATTAAATACAATAGAAAATGATTACAAAACAATAAATATGATATATATATATATATATATATATATATATATATAGAAACAGAAGTTAATATTGGACATAGCACTCATGAAAGTGGCAAACCATAGACACGTGTTTCGGGCTTTTGGCCCATCATCAGTATGGTGCAGCCAAGTGTAAGGATGGGCAACACTTGGTTACCAAAAGATAGAAATACAAATGCACGGAGCCACCAACAGGAGCCAACCGCACATTTGTGGTTTCAGTTGATAGATCTCGTGTTCACAAGAAAACTATCAAAATCACCACGGAGGCAGCTATAGCTACCTGCGTGACATCCGGGTCCAGGAAATTATACAAATATGAAAGTTATTGAGTGTCTTGATATAGAAACAGAAGTTAATATTGGACATAGCACTCATGAAAGTGGCAAACCATAGACACGTGTTGTGAACACGAGATCTATCAACTGAAACCACAAATGTGCGGTTGGCTCCTGTTGGTGGCTCCGTGCATTTGTATTTCTATCTTTTGGTAACCAAGTGTTGCCCATCCTTACACTTGGCTGCACCATACTGATGATGGGCCAAAAGCCCGAAACACGTGTCTATGGTTTGCCACTTTCATGAGTGCTATGTCCAATATTAACTTCTGTTTCTATATCAAGACACTCAATAACTTTCATATTTGTATATATATATATATATATATATATATATATATATATATATATATATATATATATATATATATATATATATGAATTATGAAAAAAAAATACAATACATGATATAAGTCAGTTACAAATAAAAAAAAGTGTCAATGTCTGCTATGAACTGAACCATCCAATGCATTGTATGTTAAAACTGTATCATGCAAAATTAATGCATATACTTTAGTGTTGTCTGGAAACTTGGTCTTCCTCGTCTCAAACTCAATCTTTATATCAATAGTTGATGATTTTGTTGCATTCGGTTGATGGGAACAATCGATGACGAATAGTGGATTCTCTCTAAATTGTCCAATATCCATCAGAGGTTCACTCATATCTTTATCATAATAACTTCGCTGGAAACTCTCAAAAGCATAATAAGCAGGAGCATCAAGTTTTTTTATCGAAATACAAATTCCAACGCTCATATGGATAAACTTCAGAATTCAAGTATACTCGAATACTATTGATATCAGCAGTTGTGAATTTTGTAATATCCTGTGTTCTATTTTCAGATGTGGTAGTACTTTGGAATGCGATGATGACAAAACGAGGAGTTTCCAATGCATTAGTTGTTTTGATGGCCCATATGTCTGAAGAAGTCCCACGTAATGATGGTAGTTCATAGAGGTCCCACATACGATACGCCAACTTGATTTTGGCATTCAGACCGCTTTTGTAAATTCTACTCAAAAGTTTGAGCTTGTGTTTATCATCTGGTAAAATATGTCTTATTTTCCATTCGATTTTATTTATTTCCAAATCAGCATCAACCTCACCTATATATGAGTGTTTGAATGATCGAGCGATAATCAAAATCATTTCCTGTTTGGCATTCAAGATATTTTTGTTGCAATCTTCAGCAAAACCCATCAAATATTTCAGTGGTAGTTTTCCACTAAAAACATGACTGTTTGTATCCAAGATATCTTGCTTCAATTGTGAAAGTCCCCAACCAGATGTCACTAATGTGTTAGCATGAGATTGTCCAAATGATATCATGGTTTTCATTGTAGATGTTATCCCAGGTTTTCTAACAACAGCCACTTGTTCACCACCCATTTCATAACGAATTTCGTCAAAGAGAAATGCAATTGCATTATTCGAGAGATAACATGTTTTCGCTACATCTTTGGGGGTGAATTTACCTTCTATGTAAATGAAGCTGTCGGCAATATCTAGTATAACATCTTGATTATTGATTGCAATTCTGATTTCATCCGAATTCCAGAATAGCGGTGATCCATAGGGCCTTATATGTGTGCTCATGTAAACTTATGAGAGAATGATCGAGCACTGGTTCATTGAATATATTCAACTTTTCACTGTTTGTTTCGAGCACCATTGTTATTTTCTCACTTTCAATCCAATCGATTCCAAAAATTTAAGACCACTCACAGACAGAGCGTTTTGTGCTAACTGTTTAGCATACACTTGTGGAATGAGCTTCTTTTTATGCACACTTTTCTTTTTATGCACACCTTTCTTTTTGATAGTGCAACTCGTTTGGGATTGTTCAATGCGATTTTGTCTATTATAAATGAAACCCATAACAACAGTTAATCGATTTTCTTCAATTCCAAAATAATGAAAATCTCTTCTTCACTTCCAAAATCGATAAGGTTATTTTTTTCATCCAAAATACGCACTGTAATGTTGTGAATCAATTGACGACCTTCTGGACTGACAGGCATATATATAATACTGTGTGGTTCTTTAGTAAGATTGTAGCCAGGTTCAACATCAATATCGAATGAGAAAAGAATGTGAGATTCTTCACCATTTATATATGAACCAGATATTATATTGCAATCTAAGCGGATAAGTCTCACAGTTGTAATGTTTATTGGTAATGATGATTCATGTATCTGATTTGGTGGAAATATTCCATGAGCGAATCCCATCATTTCTGCTATAGAATTTGGATGTGTCAGATCAATTTCATATTTGGATCGCATTTCTCATTTGAATGTACTATTATTGGCGTGTAGATAGAAAATATCTTCTGCAACGGCATCATTTGGTTTTTTATCATGAATCAATCTGAACATGATACGTTTCTGTATGACGGCATTGATCTCTTCTATTTCGTAAGCACCACATGGAATTTCAATTGTCAACTTTTGGGGTATCGATGAGTTGTCATTACTGATTCTAAAACTAACTAAATTATTAGCTTCAGTTATATTATTGATTGTATTGCATTCATAGAATCCCAAAAGTCCTAATCCATAACGACTGTTCCTATCCAATTCAATTGGTGGAAAAAAATCTGCACTCAAGACACTTGTCCCGACAGCTTTTAGCTCGAACTTTCGTGACATGACTGATGAATATTTTGAAACACATTTCAATTTATTATTGTACACAGCAACAGCACATTTGAGACAATTTACACTTTTTGGAAGGTGTTGTATTGCAATAAGTATCATTTTTATTGATATTAATATTCACATCCTCTATATTACAAATACAACACATAGATTTTCGAGGTATGGGACCATCATTAACATCCGAATCTGAATTTTGATCGGGGTGGTGCTCATAACAATATCTATGTTTCATTATATCGATGTCATCTTGTAGATGCTTAGGTAACTTTTCCCAAACATATGCAATCTCATGTGCAACACATGCAAGTATCACTTCCTTGGGCATATTTGCAAGCATCACTTTATCCATTTTTTTCAAGGTACCATATTTTGAAAACATTCTAAGTGAAAACCCCATTCCCTTGATAGCCTCCCGATCCAGTTTTGGTGTTGAATCCATTTTTATTTGGAAAATTATTCAGAGAGAAACTGTAAGCACAAGTGACCACAGAGAACTGTATTAAATTTCTGTTGACGATCATAGTTATATTTGATTTTTACATTCGAACATTTTCGAAAGAATCGAGTCAATTCCAATGGTGGGGGTAGATCTCCAAAACTATCGAAATATGTGACTTCTTTTCCACATTTTTTATATGCCACCCAATGTGTTCCTGGTCCATTTATTCCATCTAAATTAACAATAGCTGTCTCGTTTTGTTTTGGACCTGAAGATGGTAATCTGTCACGCATAAAAACACCACGAAAATGTGGAATTTTCATTTTTTGTGCATAATAACTGAGATCGAGATCAGTAAGAGGCCTCTGAGGTAGGGGTTCAATTAGTTTTTTGTTTTGTTTGTGGCTTTGTATGGTTTTAAATATAGTCCTAAACCTTTACAGTATGGTTTGAGATATATTCCACTTCCGCGTTTGCCTAATGCTACAGCCTCCATGGTTTTATTGTGACGAGTGGCTTCCATTAAAGCCGCTCTGCTGGCTTTTGCCGAATTTACGGCCTTGGAAATACCAGCAGCGGCTCCTGCCAAACTTCCTAGTGCGGATAATCCAGCAAAAATTGGTATCAATGGTAAAAGTCCACCGATCTTGGGAACAGTAATTATGCTTGGTGTGCGGATTTTCTTCTTTCCACCGGCAGCTTTGAGGTATTTACGTGCTGCCTGCAATGCCACAGTGATCGCTTTTTTGCTATTATTCGTCACAAATTGATTCCCACCAGCTTTCTTCAATACATTTCGCACTTTATGGACTATCCCAGCACCAAATGCAACTTTTCTAATTTTATTTTTCTTCGTTTGTTTCCTCTTACATTTTTTCTTATTGGTACTACAACCCATGCCCATATGTCTTTTTGCTTTCATAATGTTGGTGACAAGTAATGCAGCTGCTCTTTCCCCAATACTCGCGTCCTTCGATTTAACCCTATCCCAAGCGTTGTATTCAAGTTCTTTGTCGGCTAAATGTCTTGCTGCAAGATCGAATGGATGCTTAGAATATTGAATATCGTGTTTTTTGCATTCAATATCTAATTTATTGATTCCAGGATCGTTGCTAGCTAAACGTTGTTTCAATTTTGTACCCGGTCCACAGTATTGATAACCTCCGGGTAGATGTAATTCGAAAGGAAGTTTGTTTATTAAATCATTAACAAAACCACAACCTCTTTTAATTTTACGATCACTTTCAATACGTCCGTATCGTTTGATGGTACACATTGAAATGAATAAGCTAATAACATTTATATAGTCTCCAACCACGGCACGATGCGCATTGTAAAACAGAAAGAAAAGTTTGCTGTAGATAATCTAGATGAGAAATTTGGGTGTGTGGAAAGACGAATGTAATGATATCTCTATTAACACATCCACAAGGATTGAGATTTAGAAATGTGTATCTCTATTCGAAATCACTCAATCAACCTAAATATCAGTACTTGCGAAGTGTTTTGGAACCTATAAAAGGATTAGGTTTTTATACATTCAGCAATAATGCAGAAATAGTGGAACCCTCCGACGCTAAGCCTAATTCTGTTTTCATTTTCGATGATGTGATATGTGAAAAGCAAGATATTATTAGATCATATTTCTGTATGGGACGTCATAAGGATGTTGATTGGTTTTATCTAGCACAGACATATTCACGGGTACCCAAACAGTTAGTGCGTGACAATACCAATTTCATTATAATGTTCAAACAAGATGAGACGAATTCACATCACATTTATTCAGATCATGTTTCACCCGATGTAACATTCAAACAATTCCAATTGATGTGTGTTAAATGCTGGGAGGATCAATATGGATTTCTAGTAATTGATAAGGATAGAAAAATAGATGAAGGTAGATATCGCAAAGGATTCGATAGTTTTATATACCCATGATCTTGTTTTTGAAACTTATTCGATCACTGAATATAAAAACAATGAAATGAATTTGAAACGTCAACTAGTAGAGATAACAGAAGCTGTCAGACAGAAATTCAACTCTATCAAGAATGATAATATTGAAAATCGTACGACACTTGAAAGATTGTATGAGCCCATAATGAAACCATTGAATGTTTTATCTTCTTCTAAATCAGCAGTGTTATCACCAAATCGTGGAACTGTTCAATCTACTTCAAATTATCCCATGAGTACTCCAATAGGAAGAAAACAATCTTTTGATGGTGTATCATCTGTGAATAGTGACACGAGCACACTTCAAGACGATATGAGAACAACTCTATTCGAAACACCATCATCGTCCCACATCGATTCCTCAGATCCTGACATCTCACCTGTTATGAATGAAAGTGGTGAAGATGTTTTGATGAAACATTTGAATAATGTAAAATCTAGAAATCCAGCATATGATGGAACATTTGGCGTACGTATGGATCCAATTACACAAAAGCTGAAAATGGGAAGTCTAGTGGTACATTTCAAAGATGGAAACATTTCATTTTGGGATGCTAATAAAGTGAAAAAATAGAATTGTATGATATGATCTTTCTGAAGAATCCACAACATGTTGATAATGAAGAAACTCGTCAAGTATATTCCAAAATATTGAAAATAACGAATGCTCCATATAAACAATATCATCTGAAGAATGGTTTTAAAAATATAAATTCTAAAAATTTTCGTGAAGTTATCAAACCACTATTAGACTCACGACAATATCCAATAAGGAGTAGAAGTAAAATTGGTGAAGCACTCAAACGAGTGAAAATGGAGAAAACATATAATTCTAAACCTGCGAATTATGTGTACTGGAATTCACCGAAAGAGTTAGTTGCTCGCCTACGACTATTGGTAGCTTCAAAGTCAGCTGGACATACCGGACATGATAATGAAATAATTTCAAGAATTACGTGAAGAAGGAATAATATATTAATATATATCCACAAGTAATGATCACTGTCACATCATCATTCAATGCAGTAATATTATCACTTTTTTGTCTTTAAACATATTGAAATAGAATGACTAATGAAGTAAGTGATATCAAACGACAAGTTGTTAATGAATTACATAGACCTGCAAGACGTAATTTTCGTTGAAAAATAACTACCATCAAAGGTTTTGCAGATCTATGGCAAATAGATCTAGCTGAACTACAACCTTATGCAAAAAGTAATAAAGGATACCGATATATACTTGTAGTAATTGATTGTTACTCAAAATATCTATGGACTGTGCCAGTTAAAGATAAAACAGGTAGTACAATAACTAATGCAATGAAATATGTACTGAAGGAAGCCAAATTTTCCCCTAAACATATACAAAGCGATTAAGGGAAAGAATTTTTTAATAGAAGCTTCTCATCTCTCATGCGAGAATATAATATCAATCATTATTCAACATTCAGCACAAAGAAGGCAGCTATAGCAGAAAGAGTGATTCGTACAATAAAGGCATGGCTCTACAAGGAATTTTCGATGAGAGGTCACCACAAATGGCTTGATATTCTTCCAATTATAACTAGTAGATATAATAATAAAGTTCATCGTACAATAGGTATGGCACCCATCAATGTTGATTCAACAACAAAATTGAAATTCAAGGGTATCAATGGAATTGGAGGAAGACAAAGTAAACCCAAATTCCAATTGAATGATATTGTACGTATAAGTAAATACAAAAATATTTTTGAAAAGTCTTACACTGCGAATTTCACCACGGAGCTATTCAAGATTGTTAAAATTAATAAAACCATCCCAACGCCTTATAATCTTGAATATATGAATGAACAGCCGATTAGAGGATGTTTTTACGAAGAAGAGTTATTACGAACCGAGAATCCTATCGTATATCTGATTGAGAAGGTGTTGAAGAGAAGAAAAAATAAAGTATATGTAAAGTGGTTAGGCCTTCCTAGCGAACAAAATTCTTGGATTGATGAATCAAATATGGTTTAAATGTATCTAATAGTGACTTTCATGAATAAAGTAATATTGAAGTTTATTATTGTTTTCATTTCAATTATAAGTATGTGAATTGAAAAATATTGCAGCGGTAAACATTGCCCCAGCCATTCGCAATGTTCTGTGTATACCAAACCAAATTAATTGTATACTCCATTCCCGCTTATATTTTTCAACTCACGATATTGAAAACACATTATCATTCCCAAAACTAATCGCCGTCACTCTGAAATGCAGTATCCAACTCTTTTTGCCAATTATCTCTCACTGATAATGCCGTCTCATAAAGCTTAGTCGACTCCTTTAGCTCAGCCTGAGCTTGTATTCTCGAACGTTGATGGAATTGCTTATCTTTACCAATTTTTGAACGGAGTTCATCAGCATCTTTAGACATTCTAGCCAATTCAACCTTCGCTAATGCAATCTTGGCATCTAATGCTTCAAGAGTTTCATTATTAGTATTAATAGCTCGCTCACATTTTGCTTTCCTTTTCATTTCCCCAAACCGATGGAGGGGACTGAAAGAAGATAGCGGTTCAGCTTTCAAATCACTCTTCATTTCTTTAGGAGTACCCTTTGGCTTCCTCTTCGATCTGTCACTTTTCGTTGCGGGTTTTTTCTGTCGCACAACACTTTTGGATTCTTTCTTTTCTTTAAAGTCAGTGACAATCGATGAAGATGCCTTAGTAACCTTCCTCTTGATTGTTCTAGATTTCTTATCAACACCAAGAGGAAGGGTAGATGAAGAGTGTTTGAGTGATGATAATTGTGAAACGATCGGATTTTCAATAATAATTTGCTCCTTTGGTTCTGGCACATCTGCAAAGTTAACGAAGTCGTTAATATCAAAATCATTTATCGAATCTTGACTCGATAAATGTAATACTGGAATATTTTCAAAATCAGTCTGATCGATATCAACAAGTGGTGAACCATCTTCAACAATCAATAGCGGCATAGAGCTCATGATTATTAAGGTCTGAGGAATGATATGTGATAGCAATAGAATGTGGATAGGGAAGGTGATGATGTTACTGAGACCTCACCATTTATAGAAGAAAATAAACTAGCGCATGCGCTCTTTCATCAACTGGCACATGCGCTCTCTCACTAAACTCTTCACGCATGTAACAATCTTTGTCATTTAAGAGGAAAACTTTGTGTTGCATGCATGTATTTTTAAATGTTAGAAAATAATACAAATAAATTCAAAATATATATATATATATATATATATATATATATATATATATATATATATATATATATATATATATATATTTATTAATAATAGAGGACAATAACGATAAAACGATCGAAACGATTGATGGCAGCATAAAAAAGTTATGTTGGTGCTGTTTCCGATTTTATTCAATAAGGAACAATAACGGTGGCTGGTATCAACACGTTAATATCCACGATACGGTCTCTATGATGGAGATGGGTCAATATTGGTGTGAGGCATGTGAAAGACCGCTTACGAATTTCACGAGAGTATCAGCTTGCGTAATATGCAATAATGTGAAACCTGTGGCAGAATAACCCTGGACCTATTGGTCAAAAAAAACAACAGCCCTTTTCAGTGCTACATTATTCACACAAACAGTAGTTAGTTGTATTAGTATTCATAGATTATATGACAAATGAATACTTTGACTAATAAAAAGTCTAAGTTGGAAATTTGTTAGTCTTTGAATATCTATACATTATATGACAAATAAATTATTACTTTGACTGAAAAGTCGAAATTTGGAATTTAATAGTCATTGAATATCTATGCAATGATGAGTACTACTTTAAATGAAAGTTGAAGTTGGCATTTTGTCAATCATTGTATGCATATAATGATGAATACTTTCACATACATATATTTCGTTTGAGATTATAATGTTAACATAATGTTAACAATGGTATGAATCTGTTTCTGTTTGAAAGTATAATGATAGCTCTGAAAAGAGCTATTTTTTTATTGTTTCAGTCTTTAATTGTAGCCCTGAAAAGGGCTGTTATTTTTTTATTAATCCATGCAATGATATAGACTAACGCTCCTCATCATCAGAAACAATAATTATGGTATCGTCATCTGAATCAGATGATATACTAATGATATCATCCTCATAGTCATCTGAATCAGATGATATACTCATGATGTCGTCGTCGTCATAATCATCTGAATCAGATGATATACTAATCACATCATCCGCATTGTTATCGTCAACAGCATCTATGTCGTCCTGAATACCTTGTTCCACTCGTTCTGCGAAATCATCAGGAAGATCATAGATTCGCTGCAGAAATTGAGCGAAGGTTGTACTTAAATGATCAGACGTTGAATCTATTTCATATACTTGGATGGGTCCTGTACTCGACATTGTGGAAGAATGATATAGAACTGGGATTGTTGCTATATTTATATTGGAAGAAATGAAACGAAGGGGGTGAAGTGTAAATGTAGAACAGTGTTTGAGATTCGAAAACATCAAGAATGAAACTTTGAGCGATTATTAGGAGAAATTCTTAGTGATTATTATGAAAAAAAAAACTAATAAGAGGGAGAGGAAGGGAGGAAGACACTGCCCCAGCCTCGCAGTGCCTCGTGTACACCAACCAAAAAGTGTGTACTCCGTGGATGGAAAGGAAAGGAAATGATGGAAGAAACGAGTAGATGATTATATGTCATCATCGGAATTGAGGACATCATCATCGATCAGGATTGGGGATGGCGGAGGACTATCCTCGATGAGGATAGGGGATGGTGGAGGACGTCTAACGTCAAGCTCGTCATCAGCATCGTCGCCAGAGTCGTCGTCGTCATCATCATCTGTGGTGTCTCCAGGCGGTGGGTCACCCCATTCGTCATCCCATTGGTAGGGATCCGGATAATCCCCGTCCGATAGGTCAGCTTCATCACTCCCAGTGACATGCTGAACCTGCACCCTGTAGTCATTATTCATGAATTCGAAGGGAATGTCATGAGGTGCCGTTGTGGAGTCCACGAATCCTTCCTGTATAGATGCATAGTAAGGCATCTGAGGCACCGGGACACTATAGGGCTCAGTAGTTGAATCAGGTTCCATCTCGATGCTAGCTGATCAACTGAATGTTTCATCAGATGATTCCTACTTTTATACTTTTGAGAGGGAGTGGGAGAGGAGTGGGACATTGAGTAGGGGTAAAATGCAAAGTGACATAAGACATATTCAATGAGTAGGGGTAAATTGCAAAGTGACATAAGACATATTCAATGAAAGAGATACTTGAATGGATAAAATACAAATGAAATATACTTGTCGATTTCATTATGAAACATGTCTATTTTTTTATTTTTTAAATTTTCTTCACATGAAATTATTTACAAGTGATTAGAGAACACAAAAATTGATGTGAGGTATTTGTCTAGAAGAACTTGGAATTGAAATAAAAAAATAATAATAATAATAAGAGGAAGTGAAGAAAAATGCTCCAACCATCGCATTGTTCAATGTGTACCAAACCAAAAAAAAAACAATGTACACCCTTTATTTCACTTCCTTTTCCTTTATTTAATATAAACTTAACAAATATAAACTTAAAACTACCATAATTAAATTTTCCTAACTAACCTAAAACTAATCTTATATTTACACTTAATCTATTGAAAAGCGTCCATAAAAGTCACTAACTTTTTATAAGTCTCTATCGAAGAGGTCTCCGCTTCACACCTTTCCTCCAGAGATGCAATATCACGATCAAGTTCAGCCATTTCTTTTTCCAATTCTCTACGTCGCTTAACCTTGTCACCCTTTATGCGGTTCATGTTAGCCAACGCGGCCTCACTTAATCGGGCAGCGTGTTCTGCTTCCATACATCTCTGCAGAAAATCACTCAACTTTTCACTAACCTCTCCGATAGGCTGTCGCACTATTGTGGCACCAACACCTCAGGATCCGCCGGTGTCGCTGGCAGCGGTGGTAGTCGCGTCACCAACGGAGACAATATCACCAACTCCGGAGAAGGAATCCTCGGAGTTTCCACTGCTGCTGCTGCTGGTGGTGGTGTGGAGGCCCTCTTACGAGAGGTCGACCAACTACCTGCATAAGGATCAGTCCTATTGCAAGTAGCTCGGTACTTAGAAATAGGACCAACCCTCGCTGCAGGTCGTTGGCAAACCTTCTTCACAGCCCTGACTTCCTCCTCCTCCTCGAATAAGTCAGGGCTAGGAGATCTGCACCTAACTCGCGAACGCGAAGTGGTTGCCTGGTCACCCGGCACCACTCCCGAAGTGGTTGCCTGGTCACTAGTTACAGGCCCCGAAGATGCTGCCTCCTCCTGGTCAGCGGACACCGGCAGAATAGACGCCACAGCATTGTTTACCTCCTGTGTATTGGTTGCCATTCTGAAAAAGAAAAAATAATACAAAGTTAGTTGATAAAAAATAACATTCTTAATTTACTTACTCAAATGTCAAGTTGGTCCTTGGAAGCTACTGCGTCGTAGTGGAGTGGACTGCTCTCGATGAGATGACTTGTCGAACTGAATGTTGTGGAGTGCTCTCCGGAGGGTATCGACTTGGATGCGTGAGTGGTGGGAAAATGGTGGGAGCGCATGCGCGTTGAGGGTAGGGGTGTACATGCGCAAATGTTGGGGGCGGGGCTTCGGGGAGGGGAGGGGCGGGGCTTCGGGAAGGGGGCGGGGTCTCTGAAAAGTGGGCGACGGGGGTTAAACCTTTTGGGCCACGCCCACCGCCTGAGCTCCACCCAGGTAGGCGGGGCCTCTGGCCCCTGGTAGGCGGGACCTCTGCCTCCTAGTAAACGCGCGCTTCGCGGGCGCGAAATGCTTCCACCATTCGTTCCTAACATAATATCTAACCGAACACCTGACCTAACGTATGTATGAACCTACCTTAGTCTAACCTAACACCTAACCTAACGTATGTATGAACCTAGCCTAACCTAATCTTGTAAGCTAACCTACCGTAAGTAATAATCTAACCTAACACCTAACCTAACCTAACATATGTATGATCCTAACCTAACCTATAGTAAGTATTAACCTAACTTAACACCTAACCTAACGTAAGTATGCAGCTAACCTAACGTAACTATTAACCTAACCTAACGAGGAAATACATTCACCATGTTGGTTCAATTAATACATCATCAGTTGGTTTTGGTTTTGGCTGTATTATTCTAACATTTGAATTAATGTTCAGTCCTGGATATCCCAGTCCACCCGATGATGATGGCCTGACTTTATAGTTTCTCTCCAAAACTTCTTTATGGTTTTTCTCCAATACTTCAACTCTCTGTTCCAGTACATCATACTTTTTCATTGTAGTCCCTGTTATGTTTGACATAGCATCAAATTTTCTATTTGTAGACGCTATTATGTCAGACATTTTTATGTCTACATCACTTGTAAGTTTGTCAAATTTACGAGTGAAAGTTATCCGAGCCTCTGCAATTTTATCGTCAAATGCTTGCCGGGCGTCCCGAGCAATATTGCCTATTGTGGATTGTATTACAGCTTGTAGGGCTAGAAGTATAACTTCCTTTGCTCCATTAATTTCCCCCTCAAGATATGATACAGTTACACAATCACTCTTGTCAATTGGTTCACTTGTATTTTTCAATATTTTCCTTTGCATGTCATAATGACCATCTTTTGTTAATTTAAAACCATTCCCGGGAGGACCTCGAATGACATTACCACCCCATTTTCTTTTTCTACCAAACTTATCGATTGTTTTAGACCTTGTGCACTCTACGATGATTCTCTTCAAACTGATATTTCTTTCATTTACATTATGCTATATACTTTGCAGTAATTGATTAGGAAAATTGAAATAAAACAAATAAAATTTCTATCATTTTTATATTCATTAAAGTAATACATATACATTAATATCACATTACAGTTTTATTTATGAATACCTACATAAACATCAATATTGGATTTTCCGGTTTTAAAGACATTAAATGATATTTCAGTCATTGATCTCGGCAGACAATAAATTAATCAATTGATCCAATGGACTCTCCTGAGATTGTCATTGTTGAATAATATTTGTTATCCAACGAATGTTATCATTCGGATCGTTTTGATAAAATTCAGTATCATTATGACCCCAAGGAAGCGTGTGGGTAGTATTAAAAAAAAATGTAATGTATTTTTTATAAAATTATGATTTTCAATTGTTAATAAAAAAATAGAAAACAACAATTTTTTTATTTTGGCAACGGTAATATATTTTTTTGCCTATTAAGGATAACTTCGCCAAAGGAAAAAAAATGCCAGGATTTTAGTTTAATAATTATAGGGATTTTTATATTAACTTTCAATTCAGAAAAAGTTATTAATCAACAAATGTCAGAGTGACGAATGGCGCTCGGAAGCCAGACTACCCGCTTTTGGCTCTATTTTCAGGGCTCTGTAAAAATTATAAATAATCGAGATACACTTTCGGGAGTCGGGACTTTTTTACGCGAATTCATTGATCTTTTCAAATCTTTTTTCAAATTACCAAAATTTTTAAAATTTTCCGAGATATTAAGAAAAAACTAAAGCCACATTTTTTTTCACCTAATTGTTTATAACTTTTGTAATTTTTATCGGCGCGTTTTTGGACCTTTCCTCAAACTTTCTAGGAAAAAATACGAATCGAATGACACCTTGGTCGTAATTTTTGGACAGGGCTGAAAAATGTCACCAAAAAGAGCTAAATCGAGTACATGTGAACCAGACTACCAGGTGATTGAGAAAGTGTTTGTTCTCAAAATGCCCTTCACAAAATTGTAGTCATGCAGATTCCCAGCTTTTTCTCTCAGATCATCACGACCACATACATGCCACTGTCCAAAGGATAGCCCTAAAAAAATGTGTTGGATTTTAGATCTATTGAAGAATAACAAGTGAATGCTTGTCTTCTCAATGTTCGTTGAATATATCCAACATAAAATGTTTTCTAGTTAAGTGATCATAATACAGGGAAATGCTTAGATTCTACCTAACGATTATGAAAGATTTCAGGAATCCATATTTTAGGATTTCTCCACCCTGAAAATGAAAAAAATCTTGAGTTCTGTAGGTGTAATTCAATTGAAAATATTTCAAAAAAGGCTTGAAAAGGGCAGCAGAGTAACTTCCGAAATGTTGCTAAGGGGAAGTATTGCAATATTGCAGTTATGTATTGGGGCAAATATACCAATTTGCCATAGACAGATAATATAACAATTCCAAGCTTTTTCCAGGGAAGAGAAAAGACAGAAAATGGATTTCAAGCATTGATTTCAAGACATTCTTACCTCAAGATATATTCAAATAATATTTATGAAAGAGTTCAACTCACCTATCAATATCTTTTGGAAACGTAAATAAACTCCTATTAGTCTTTAACCTGCTGCTTCTACAGTTCAATACAGCACAAACATGACCACCTTTTTTCTGTTTATCCATTGTAATAATAATGAAACACTCACGAAATGAAGCAAAACACAATTTAATACCAAAATCAAACTTGACAGGTCCACCGCTTTTCAACATGGCCGACATAGCGACGCGAAGTTTATGATCGTACTTTTTCCGCCCAAGGGCTGATTGTTAGGTATGCTGTGGCTATTTTCCTAAGATTTTTCCTCACCTGGCGGAAACAGAAATTCAGTCTAGCCAACACAAATTTCGGGTATTCGAATACTCTAGAATCGAGTGATTACAGTGTTCGTTTTGGATGACTGCTTGACAATAGAGAAATGAAATGTTTTTATACTAAGTAGTGGGAAAGTCCCTACAGTACCCCTTTGCCAGTGATGAACTATATAACAGTAAAAGCGGATATAATATATGAAAAAAACTCCGTAAACTAAAGTATTGAGAAATACTAAGTGCGAGTTATTTGAGCTGCTCAAAGTTTAATAAATTTTTGCAACAATGAAACAGACTGAAATCAGAATTGTATTTTCCAAATAAATAGATTTTTTGGAAAGATACAATTTTTGAGATGTTGAAGTTGAATCGCGAGTTTAAAACTGAAATCGAATTGCGTTGAAGGAATGATGAAACGAGAGAAACTTGATTTTTGAGTATTTGAACGTGAATATACAAAAATTTATTGAACTGTATGAAATTGTTGAAGAGATTTGTGAAATTTGCGTGGATGAGAGAAAAAAAGGTTTACAAATTATTTCATCTAATTAAATCGTCAAAATGAAAGAATAGGTTGCAAAATTATTCAACTGAAGCCTGCCTGGTAGCGTTCGGTGAATCGAACACGACGACCTGAGCGCGTCCTGCAGGCAGGTGGTGATGATGGTTCCTGTTGTAACGGAGCTTGATCATCTCCTGGAGTAGTAGGAATAAAGGTGTCGTCACCATTCAGATTATCTTCGGGTGCAGCGATGTCCTCGGGGATGATGTAGGCTGGTTTGAGACGGTCGATGGACACTGGAACGTTTCTGCCTCGCATTGCAAGAGTGAAGTGTTTCTCGGCTCGGGAAACAACTTCGTAGGGCAGCTGAAGCGGTCCTCCTGAAGCGTCGTGCCTGACGAAGACGTGGCTGGCGGTAGCGAGGTCTTTGAAGACAAAGAGCTTTCGCTTGCCGTGCCTGGTGCCGCTGACCGGCCTGATCGCCTGGAAGTGCTGGCGTAGCTCACGTATGAGTATTGGCAGAGTCGTCTATGTCCCTGGTGGAGGTTGATGCTAGGAACTCGCCAGGAAGTCGGAGTGGTTCTCCGTACACCATTTCTGCAGCATCGGCGGTGTCGTTCCAAGCAATTAGCTTCTTCCCCTTGATGTTGTTCTTGAGGAGGTCGTTGAGTGGGGCCTTGGTCCTAGCAGAACTACTCAGAACTACGTCTGTAAAAGTTAATCATACCTAGGAACTGCCGGAGGTCTTTTGCTGTTTCGGGCCGTGGATACTCCTGGGTTGCGGAGACCTTCTCAGGAAGGGGTTGCGTGCCTTTGCCAGACACAAGGTATCCAAGGAATTTGACTTCTGGCTCTCCAAAACAGCATTTGGGTGTGTTGATGCATCCTGTCCACGTAGTTTCTCATCGATGAATCGCTGGAAGGTCTGTGCTGCGTTGCGGAGACCGAAGCTCATCGCTGGGAACTCGAACATCCCGAATGGCGTAGTGATGGTTGTTTTCGGGATATCCTCTGGAGCTACAGGGATCGATGATAGGCGCGGACTAGCGCACGATAGTCGCCACAGGGAGGCCATTCGTCACCTTTCTTGTGCACCATGTGGTAAGGAGAAGCCCAGCTACTCTCAGAAGGACGGCAGATGCCCAGTCGCAGCATGGACTCGAACTCCTTCTTGGCGGCGTTGAGTCGATCTCGGGAAAGGCGTCGCGGTTTGACGGCGACGGGCTGACTTGGTGTCGTGTGGATATGGTGCACCGTTTTGTGCTTCACGTTATCCGTAATTTTGCACGCACCATCGGTACGAGTGATTGCCAGGAACTGCTGAAGCAGCTAGTTATATCGTGAACCGCCAGCGATTGTTTTGATACCCGCGACCGTCGAGCACTGTGACTCCTGTCCCGCGACGTTCAAACTCGTAGTGCGGTCGAGTAAGCGTCCATTGCGTAAGTCAACGAGTAGGTCGAAATGGGACAGGAAATCCACATCGATAATCGCCTGCGCCACATCCGCGATCAGAAAGTTCACGTGAAATCGCGGCGGAGACCCAGGTTGATAGTTATCGGGATTAGGCGGTACGTGGCGATAATTGTGCCGTTAGCCGCTGATAGCTCGAACCTGGTTTTCATTCGACGGCCACGAACAAGTTTATGCGGAAACGCGCACAAATCGGCACCTGTGTCTATTAAAAAAATCTCAGTTGTCTTTTCACCCTACTATCATGCGCCCTTTCCCCCAGACTTGTACCCCGTACAATGCCGCAGGTTTGGCCACCCTTTCATATATCATCCTTACACATTATCTCTTTAATCCAACATTTTTTCCGGTCCACCTCCTCGATTTCCCTGCCAGTTCACTCAGACTATGTCTCGTACCTCTCTTGTTTTCCTTTATTCTACTCACCATTCTCTCTACTGCCATTACGGTATCCATTCCCCCTCTGAACCCAAATTGATTCGGGGAGAATTTCAACTTTCTTTCACATCATACTTGCATCCTACCGTTAAGAAGCCTGTCCAACATCCGTCCCATGCCAGTCAGTAGGCTGATTGGCCTGGGATTTCCGCCCTTCTTCGGTATCCATACAACCTTTGTTCGCTTCCACGTTCCGGGAAAATGCCCTCTCCCCAGACAGGCGCTGAATAGTTCCACCATGCACTCTCCCTTCCATTCCATCACCTTACGAATAATTTCGTTCGGGACCCCATCCATTCCTGTTGACTTCCCATCAAGCAGCTACCCAGCCACAGCTATCAGCTCCCCGATAGTAAATCCAGGCTGATTTTCTCCCCATTCTTCATCCTCTCTCTCCCTCCACCAGCGCCCAGTCGGGGTGTCTCTCAGAGGATCGTCCTTGGGGAAGTATTTGCCCAGAAGAAATCTGCTGGTCTCCTCCCTCCCCTCGGTGTAGGTACCATCCTCCTTCAAGACATTGGACGGTGTTTGAATAATTGAATTGAATAAATTGATGTCGAATTTTCAGTTGTTAATAGTGCTGGTATAGTGATAAATAAATAGCGTCGATTGAACTGAACTTTATTATTCGACATACAAATAGCGACTCAACTCCTTCCTTCTCAAGGGACCAGGCCTGTCATTACATTTTAGACACTGTTGCCGGTTTTAACAAAAACATGTGAAAACAAATATACACAATTTTAAAAATACTCCCCCCTTTGAAGGGTACCTTCAAAAAAAATATTCATAATAAAATTACCGTAACAGATAACAATACATTATACAGGGTGTCCCTGGACTTCCTCTTTTCCTCTCGGGAATGTATAGATGGTGTCAAAATATCACCAGTACTTCATATAACTTTTTTTCCTAAAATCCTTCGTTACCAAGTAACGGGCCCTCGAAGTTACAAAATGAAAAATGTTTTTCTTTGATAACTTTTCAAGTGAATATTGAAAATCATCCAAATTTTGGTAATTGACTAAACAAATGAATTCCTCCGATGAGCTTTCATGCAGGAGTCAGTTGTTTTGCTACAAAGTCAGGAACGGACTACCCCCGATGGTCCACACCCCAAAACTTTGAAATGACAGATATTTTTCAATATTTTTCAACAAATTAAGGTTACTTGGACAATTTTATGAATAAAAGTACTCGTGTGGAAAGTCGATCGGAGCAACGAGTCTTGATAAAAATGTAGTTTCACTCGACGACATCAAACCCGCTCGTCCACCATTATTTGAAATGAATAATTATATTATCAAAGCAGAAATAATAATGATAACGTTAATTCAACAACATTTATCCTGAGATGTCTACCATTATTCGAAAATATTAGTTTTTGAGGAAAATGGAAATGATAGGTAAAATGTTCATAACGAATTTTTATAATGCAAACACGTTTAACTAACGAAACTCAAAAGCCTCAAGAGCAAACAGAAATGAAAAATCCGCTACAGAAACTGCTCGATATGACCACCTTCTCTCTCTATACATTTTCTTAGTCTGCGAAGACACCCTCTCTGTACTTGAAATAGCATTCCAGGGTCGTTTCGTATGGCTTCACAATGTAATGTTATTCTATTCAACAATGCATCTCTTGTGTGAGTAGGTGTAGCGTAAACAAGGCTTTTTAGATGCCCCCACAGGAAGAAATCCAATGGATTTAAATCCGGAGACCGCGATGGCCATGAATATGGCCCACCTCTACCAATCCATCTATTGTGAAAAATATGGTTCAGATGGTCACGCACAATCAAACTAAAATGAGGAGGAGCGCCATCATGCATAAACCACATATCTCTTCGGGTTTGCAATGGAACATGTTCCAAAAATCCATTCAAATCGTTCTGAATGAACTCCAAATAACGTTCTCCATTCAATCGGTCCTGTAGAACGAATGGTCCTATAAGATGGTTTTCTATGATACCAGCCCAAACATTCACGTTGAATTTCCGTTGGTGTTTGGTTTGCAATATCCCATGGGGATTTTCTTCGGCCCATATATGGAGATTATGAGAGTTGATAACTCCATCTCTACTGAAACCTGCTTCATCAGTGAATAAAACTCGATTAATAAAAGTCATATCCTCTCTTTGCCTATCCATGAACCAATTGGCATATTCCAGTCGTGCTGGAAAATCTTGAGGTGTCATGGCATGTACCTTCTGGATGTGAAATGGGTGGAGCAGTTGTTCCCTAATTATTCTATGAATAGTGGACTTGGATGTATGGAACTGTTCTGATAGATTTCTGATGCTCATTGAAGGATCATCAGCGACGGCTTCCAAAATATTTTCCTCCAATACAACGGTACGTACAGTCCTAGGAGCGTCCTCACCACCTCGTTTTGGCAAAACTGTACCTACAATAATATCGAAATAAAACAACGTGCTCAAATTAATTATCAATTATTACATACCTGTCTCCGTCAAGCTGCGATCGACACGCTCGAATGTTTCTCTTGACGGTACCGTTCGATTGGGAAAATGCTCGGAATACAGACGATGAGCTTCTGCAGCATTACAAAATGCTCGTCCATAAAATACATGCATATCTGCATATTCATTGAATGTGAACTGTTCGGCCATATCAAAAAAATTCAAAATATCCTATAGAATATTGACAATACAATGATAGTCATATGACAACGCACCACTCAACAAAACAAAATCGCATTCCAGTTTCTCATTTTTTATCAAAACTTTCTAAAAGGTTTTTTTGTCAACATCTGTGAAAGAAATGGAACATAATTATTCCCTGGATATTTTTCACCTGATCATGTGCAGCCGTTTTTGTAGTTCATTCGTTTGCTTTTTATTAGTATAGTAAATATTTTTTCCGATGTGCGTTTTTTCAGCTAAATTTAGATTCGTGTTAAAGAATTTCTCCCATAAAATTATAATTATCAGTGAAACTCCTCAACAGTTTAGCTGTGAAGAAGAATTTGAAACATTCGAATGTTGAGTTTCATGAGATTCAGATAACTGATCAACACGAAACGTGATTATTCCACACGTATTATGTACATACAAAATATGGAATGAATTCGATATTTCATAGTAGAGTAGCTTGTTAGTTTAAAAACACCACGAATCTACAGAACTTGATATTTCTTTTGAAAAAATATCTGCTATCACAATTGTGACTTATACTTCCATATAGGTACTGTACTTTTTGTTTACGACTTCATTTTAGCATACTTTGTATTATTCCTGTTATAAATGTTGTTGAATTAACGTTATCATTATTATTTCTGCTTTGATAATTATTCATTTCAAATAATGGTGGACGAGCGGGTTTGATGTCGTCGAGTAGAACTACATTTTTATCAAGACTCTTTGCTCCGATCGATTTTCCACACGAGTACTTTTATTCATAAAATTGTCCAAGTAACCTTATTTTGTTGAAAAATATTGAAAAATATCTGTCATTTCAAAGTTTTGGGGTGTGGACCATCGGGATAAGTCCGTTCCTGACTTTGTAGCAAAACAACTGACTTCTGCATGAAAGCTCATCGACGGAATTCATTTGTTTAGTCAATTACCAAAATTTGGATGATTTTGAATATTCACTTGAAAAGTTATCAAAGAAAAACATTTTTCATTTTGTAACTTCGAGGGCCCGTAACTTGGTTACGAAGACTTTTAGGAAAAAAAGTTATATGAAGTACTGGTGATATTATGACCCCATCTATACATTCCCGAGAGGAAAAGAGGAAGTCCAGGGACACCCTGTATATCTATCTCATTTTGAATTGGTAATGGACATAAATGTCTAACAGCACGCACAATTGTTTTATTAGACACTTTGAGTTCTGCCACACGGGAAACTCCATCTTTTCCAGAGTAGAGACTGAGTATACGCCCTAAAGACCATTTACACGGAGGTTCTTAATCAGGACAAAGGTGCCTTCGTGAAGTGGGGTGGGTAATTTCTTCCATTTATATTGAGGATGCAATTGCGATATATATTCCTTTTTGAAACGAATCCAAAACTGCTGGTAAATTTGCGTTAATATATCCAAACGAGATAGTCTTCCTGTTGAAGTTGTGGTTAAGTCAACATCGGGAATGGAGGAAATAGGACGACCAATAAGAAAATGTGATGGAGTGATAGAAAGTAAATCATTGGGATCGGAAGAGTTTGCAAATAAAGGTCTTGAATTCAAGATACCCTCGACTTGAATTAATAGTGAATTGAACTCCTCATAAATAAGGTTTTTGTTAAGCATACATCGCTTTAAATGATGTTTCATACTCTTCACAGCTGCTTCCCATAGACGACCAAAGTTAGGTGTATATGGAGGTATGAAATGCCATCTGATATTATTTTGATTTCCATAATCAATTAAAGAATTAATATTACCTTTAAGAAAGAAACCCATTTCTTTAAGTTCGTTTCGAGCACCAATGAAGGTGGTTCCATTGTCTGAGTAAATATCATTGGGTATTCCCCTTCGTGATGTGAAACGTTTAAGACAAGATAAAAAACATTCTGTTTTTAAATTGGAGACTAGTTCTAAATGAACTGCGTTAGTGCAGAAGCACACAAAAACACAAACATAACATTTCAATATTTTGGATCCACGTCCTAGTTTATCTTTTGAGGAAAATGGTCCTGCAAAATCTAGACCAGTACACTGAAAAGGCAAGGACGGTTCCACACGAGTTTCTGGTAAACTTGCCATTGGACACTCAGCAAATTTTGGATTAAATTTGAAACAAGTTATACAATTTTTAACTGTTTTCTTTGCTAAGTTTCTACCCTTTAACGGCCAGTTTAGGTGGGAAGCCCTTATTTGTTTTTAAATAAGATATTTCTTTATGGAATGATTCTAATTGAGATAATTTCAATAATTGAAGAAATGCATAATTGATTTCTGAAAGAGTCAGTATTCCATACGCTCTATTTGAAGGTAATTTTCGAGAATTGGACATAAATCTAAGACAATATGCTGTAACGTTTTTCAATGTTTTAAGATCTGAAAATGTAAAAAATAGATCAAATGGTTCTTTGTTTGTATTAATTAGCACAGTTTGTATTTTCTTCAATTCTGGAAGTTTAATGTCTATAATATAATCCTGCGGATTATCATTAATTGAATTGTATAGAAGATCAGGTCCGTTCCACCACAGAAAGCAGCAGGTTTTCAAGAAGAACTCCTTTCGATGCCAAATCTGAAGGGTTTTCTTTTGTATTTATGTAATGCCATTCATCAATATTGGTTAAATTCTGTAATTTGGACACACGGTTGGCTACAAATTGTTGTAGCAGATTAGGATCTTTCCGGATCCAACACAATACTATTTGTGAATCAGTCCAATAAAAAATAGGTACTTTTATTGATATAGCTTTGACCACTTGTTCTGCTAGCTGGGCTCCCAGTAAGGCAGCGCATAATTCTAATCTTGGAATTGTGAGGGGTTTCAAAGGTGAAACTTTGCTTTTAGAACAAACTAAACGAGAAACGTAATTTCCGGCTGAATTTTTGCTTCGAAAATAAATGCAACTCGCATAAGCTTGTTGAGATGCATCACAAAAACAGTGAATGTCAATTATCGATTGGTTGTCACTTAAAGAACATCGAGGAATCTTCAAATTGTTAAGCTCATTTAGTTGATTGTAAAATTTGGACCATTGGAGAAATATATTTGGAGGAACATTTTCATCCCACTACTGTTTGAGAGCCCAAAGGTTCTGAATTATAATTTTTGCAATAAAGATTACTGGAGCAAGAAGTCCTAACGGATCATAAATTTGGGCTATAATGGATAGTATTTATCTTTTTGTAATGGAACTAGTTAAATGGATAGGGCAAATTTTGTAAGTCAGATTGGCTCTTTTATTATCAAGTTGAATGCCTAATGTTTTGCAACTTTCATAATCGCCGACAGTTAAAATTTCATTGGGTATGTCAATGCAAGGAATATTTTTTAAAATGTGTACGTCATTTGCACTCCATTTTCTGAGAATAAAATTTGCGGATCTACAAATAGAAGATATGTCTTTGCATATACCTTGCAACTCTTCTAAATCATTGGACCCGGTTAACAGGTCATCTACATAGAAATCGGACAGAATTGTTTTTGAAGCAATAGGATAGTTAGTTTGATTTTGTATAACTAGTTGATTAAGGCATTTGATGGCTAAATATGGTGCGCTCGTGGTACCATAAGTGACTGTATTGAGTTGGTAAGTAGTAAGTGCTTCATTGGGAGTATCTCTCCAGAGAATTAGCTGAAGTGGTCTATGGTCCGGATGAACCCAAATTTGCCTATACAGACGGCATCTCCTCCGCTCTATCATTGTTGTGGAGTCGATAGGCTCGGTATTTTCATCCTGGATCCGCTTCACTCTCTCCCTCAACCAATTGATTCTTGCTCTCCCTATCGCTCTCTTATACCTATTCCTTTCCCTCCTGTGCTCTTCCATCCATCGCCTCCTCTCCTCTCCTCCACTCGCATTTTGTGTCTCCCCCCTTATTCTCCTTACACGCCTTCGTAGGCTTTCAAGCTCTACGCTCCACCATTCTCTCTCCGTATTCATAACATTTTCGCTCCTAGGTATAAATTTCATGCATGCTTTCTTGATTCTTTCCTGAAGCTGCAGAGCTTCTCTGTCGATGTCCTCTTTCGTTTCTAACCTCCCGAGCTGGTATCCGAGCATCATCTGTTCGACTCCAGCCCAGTCGGTTCCTCTAACATTCGCTACTAATGCTCTCCTCATCTTAGGTAACCCCCAGAAGGAAAACTCAATCATCCTATGATCACTCATAGTTTCCTCCACGCACACTCTTCATTCATTTACCTGCACACTCTCACTGATGGTTAAATCAACCCAACTTTCACCCCTGTTACTGGAGAAAGTGGCCGGGCTTTCACAGTCATTCACTATCAAGTACCCCTTCTCCATCACCCATTCTAGCACATCTCCCCTCTCATCCGTGGTGTTTCCACCCCATGCTACATTCTTCGCATTCACGTCTCCAACCAGAATCTTTTTCCCCTCCCATTCATCGAATATTCTCCTTATTGCATCCATTCTCACATTCCTCTTTCCACCTGGCTCGCCATACACATTCATAATCCTAATGTTACACCTCTCATTTCTTACAACTATGCCAATGCTTCTAGCATTCCTGAGGGCGAGACTATCGACGGTGGATCGGACCCAGGTTCGTACCTTAGTGCCCTCCCCATCATCGTATTCAACCCACCCTTCCCATGTCGGATCTCTAACCCAGGATTCCTGAATACACACCACTGCAGCGTCACGCTCCTCGGCGGTCTTCCGCAGTAGTGTGGTAGCATCCCTCCCTTTTCCCACATTAATTTGCAGTACCCTGAACGTAGTTGGTACGCCTTCTCTGCATCTCCACCCTCCTCACATATACTGGGCACTTCGGATCTAGTGCCGAGTGCTTCCTTTCACTCGCTATCACTCCGACTCTTTTGCAGTTTACGCAACTGAGTCCTCTATCACCCCTACACTCTCGCCCTTCGTGCTGTCCTGCGCACTTGTTACATGCAGGTCCATGCCTTGGTAGTGTGCCCAAAGTGGCAACACTTAAAGCACACCGCAACACTGTTGTGCTCTTCCACATAGATTTCTGCCAAGTCCAGGCTCAGCACTCCCAAGGACATCATTTTCCGGAAGAGCTTAGCGTTCAGTTCTAGAATCACGTTCTCTCTCCATTCATTCCTACAATTTCTCCGCTTCCTCACCACCATACTCTCTAGATCAGCTTCTGTTAGGTCATCACCCAACTCTGGGTTCTGACCCAACAGAAGTCTGATCAGCTCCTCGTCCCCATATCCCTTTTCAACTCTCGTGAGTAGGACATGTGGATTTGGCCTCTGACCATCCTTTACCTTGATCCTACTTTCATCCCGGAGTATGTCCCTGATCCTTTTCCTACCTTCCTCCGTTTTTCCTTCAATTACCACCACCCCCGTCCGATTTCGGGTGACAGCCTACACATATGACAGGCACCCCTCCTGTCTAAATTTCTCGCTCACAATTCGTGCGGTCGGTATAGTTTCCTACTCGTTTGCCTTCATTACTACAATCTCTTCATCCAGAGGGGGTGGTGTTTTCCACCCTGTCCTCTCCTGCTTCGGTCTCTCCAACGCCATTGGCTAAGTTTTCTTTCCTCTATTTTTCCTTCTCCGTTTCTTTTTATTCTCCACCTCTCTGTATCCGGCATCTGTTTCCTCTCCTGCTGCCTCCATATCAGCATTAGTTTCCATCTCAGTAGTGGTTACCAATTCCGAAAGTCTCGTTTCTTCCACCCGTTGCCGTGACTTTCCGGTACTCATTTTATCCCTCGTGTCCTTCCTAGACTCCTGTTTCTTACCTGTGCCATTGATCTGCCTGTTAATATTTCCTGTCATATTTTTCATGATACGCCATTCTTCACTCATACCATTCATCCACCCTACTAATCCTTCCAGCCTGATAATCAAGGCTGTCACACTATCCTTCTCTTTCTCCATCATTCTTACTTTCCTATCAAGCTCCTTAATCCTTCCCTCAAGCAAACCTTCTTTCGTTTCCAATGTTTTAAGCTTGTTACCAAGCTTTCCGCTTACCCTAAAAATTTGCTGCAAGCTGCCGCTTACAGCATTTTGCTCTTCTCTATTAAATTGTACCTTACCCCCAGAGAATCTGGTCGTGGCCTTCTGAATAGTCCCGATCATATCTCCGATCATGGCTGTCCACAAATCTGCGTCCGACTGTGCATTGCCTCCCCATTTAGACATACTCATAAATGATTTTTCTTGTGTCCCTTCTTCTTCATTTCCTGGTTCCTCATCACTCTCCCTAAACGTCCTGTTCAGCTCCTCTCTTAACTGTTCGATCGTCTCGTTTGATTTATTCAATATATCTTTCACCGCACCCTCCGTGTTTGACTTAGCTTCTTGAAATACATTTTCAATCAGGTTTTTCCACTTCTCCGGCGGTGTCCTCTTGGTTTAAATATATTGTGATAAAGATTTAAGTCACATGTTTTACATTTCAAATAGTTTACCAAATTCGTATTACATTCAATTGTCTTTTCCACAATTCTACGTATAGAAACGTTGCAGGTTCATTAAACTCACCTCTACCTAATTATGTATTACTGCAACACTTCAGTACATTGAACTGTTTGGAGTTCAAATATATAACAATTAGATAATAAGTGATGAGCAACCAATTCTGTATAACCCCGATTCTGATGAATCATTAGTGTGCATATACTCTTCGATGTAAGATGTTAACTTTGATACGAATAAAAACGAAACTCTTGGTAATGACTGGCTTCAATTAAACTACCTGGAAAACCCAACATTTCATGGCGATCCTGCCAGTCCAGTCCAACCAGTGTGAAGAGAAAAAACCAAATAGTTAAAAATGTGTGGATCAAAAGTTACAAACGAAGAAAGACTGCAGATACAAGCTACTGGCACGGGATCAAATAATGCAAATCAATCCAGTTCCACCGAATTTACACACACCGACGGAATGATAATTCCAATTTTAATATTCATCGCAATTGTTATTATTTATTTTATATGGAGGAAAATGCGAGATGGTATGAAAAAATCAATGGAACGACAAATCGCGTTAAGCGAACTTCGAAGGCCTCGAGAAGGTATTAATTCCAACTGAAAAGGAGAATATTAGAATACGCTAGTATCCAGGGCTCATGAGCAGCAAAGATATTCTGAAGGAGTTCACAGGAGCTGAAGAACAATTGATGAAATTTGAAGAAAATCTTCGCAAAGATTCTTACGAAAAACGAAGTGAAGCAGCTACGCAGAGACGGTATCAGAGGTTAGAAAATATTATTTCACTTATTAATGAATTAGTTCATAAGTTTAATAATAGCGGGCCAACTAAGGATGAAATTGCTCAAGTAGAATTATATTTACATAGATTAGAAAAAGTATCTACTAGAGTAAAAAATATTTTGGATGATAGGATCAGTTCAGTTAGGAAAATAGATATTAGCACTAATATAGATACAGTTTTGATTACAGAGATAATCATGAGTGGAGACAAATTTGATTTCAAAACAGTAGCTAACTTACTGCCAAAATTAAATGGTACAACTGAAGGCGTGTATCAGTTAATAGAGGGAATTGAATTATATGAACCTACGTTAGACACGTTAGGCAAACAATCTTTAATAAATTATGTTCTTAAAGCTTGCATATCTCACAGAGATAAAATCCGAATGAAAAACAATTATACCACCGGCGCAAATTTATTAAAAGATTTAAAAACTAACTTTTTGCCAAAGCAATCAGCTCCAACACTTTCGGCTAAATTACAAAATATAAAACAAGGTAACTCAAGTATCGATGAATATGGAAGATCAATATAAACACTAATGTCAGATCTTACTTTAGCTCAGGCAGGTGACAACACAGATTCTATTGAAATTTTCAGGAAAGAGAATGAAAAACTAGCAATTGACGTTTTCGCAAAAGGTATACAAAATACAGAACTTAGAACTATTATAAAAGCTCGGAATTACAACACACTGACACGCAATTAATGAAGCAAAAGACGAATTCACACAAGGCAACCATCAACCACCGACTATGTTTCACATTCGAAATAAACAAAATCATCATTTCAAAAATTTTAACAATAGATATAGAGGACAAAACGGGAACAGGTATCAAAACAGTTCGAACAGACATAACAATACAAGGTACATCCCAAACAACAATTTTCGAGGGAGATTCAATAGTGTTAACAGACAAAACAACCCTATGAACAGAAATCGTTTCTCTCAAAACTCACCAAATTATCGTCCCCAACAAAATCAAAATATTAGAAGAGACAACAGAAGACAAAATATGTTTTTAGTAAATAGTGTAGAAAACGAGGAATCAAATCAAAACAGCTCACAAGAGCAAACATTTTTTTGAGGCCAATAGTCTGAAAAATTATGCTAACTTTGATATACACGATTTAAACTATGTCAGATTCAATTACAATAATCAGGAAATTCATTTACTTCTCGACTCAGGTGCATCGATTAGCACACTTTTCCACAAACATGTAAACAGATACTTGTCTACAATATATTATTCAGACACAATAAAAATCGACGGAATTTCAGGGTCAACAAATACGCTAGGGTCATTATACTTACCTTTATAAGCCGGCAAAAATGAGTTCACACATAAATTCTTTATAATAGAATCATTTGACAATAACATACAAGGGATTTTAGGTGCAGATTTTTTCAAAAAATACTCAGCAATCATAGATTATGAAAATTTTGAGTTTTCTTTCACAGTTTATGGGAATAAATTTACAATTCCAATAGAGTCCAACTTCAATAAAAATACTAGTATTCCCCCGCGCTGTGAAATAATCAAGTACTTCAAGATAAACAAAAATTTTGAATGCATAGTATTTCCACAAGAAATAGCCAGTGGTGTCTTTGTTGCCGGATCTATTTCAAAACCGGTAGACGGAAATGAAATTCCAGTAAAAAGTCTGAACACGCGAGAAGAACCAGTAGAAATTAAGAATTTTTCACCGAAAATTGCTGACGCCAAATTGTTCGAAATTATTTCTTACAACGACATGAATGTTTCATCCGTTCAACGAGTCGAAGAAGTCTTAAAATCAATTTGTAAAGACGGACTAAATGGAGAGGAAAAACGAGCACTCGACCATATCTGTGCAAAATTCGCGGACGTTTTCCATTTGCCCAATGATATACTTTCAGTAACTAACATTTATAAACATTCAATTAAACTCAACGAAAACACAAGCCCCGTGTACACAAAACCATACAGACTACCTCAATCACAAAAACTGGAAATTGAGAAACAGATTGAAAAAATGTTAAACGATAAAATAATAGAACCTGCTAGATCTCCATGGTCGTCACCACTACTAATAGTACCCAAAAAATCGGACGAAAATGGGGAACGCAAGTGGAGAGTTGTTATTGACTATAGATTACTAAATAAATGTTTGAAAGACGAAAAATTTCCTATTGCTAATATTAATGAGATTTTAGATTCACTTTCCGGTGCAATTTATTTTTCCCATCTTGACTTAGCACAAGGATATTACCAAATTGAACTCGACCCAGCTTCTAGAGAGTATACAGCTTTCACCACGAATACAGGGCAATATCAAATGACCAGATTGCCAATGGGTGCGAAAGTAAGTCCCAGTGTATTCTCAAGGGCTTTAACTATGGCTATGACAGGTTTAAATTTTGAATGTTGTTTTGTTTACTTAGACGATATTATTATTCTGGGAAATAGTTTAATGGATCACAACAAAAATTTAACGAAAGTTTTACACAGGTTGCGAAAGGTAAATTTAAAACTCAACCCAAGTAAATGTCAATTTTTCAGAAAAGAAATCATTTATTTAGGTCATAAAATTTCAGCGTCAGGAGTATCTCCCGACCCGTCAAAAATTCTGGCATTACAACAATATCCAGTATCCAAAGACGCACAGGAAACGAAACGATTTGTAGCTTTTGCTAATTATTACAGGTCGTTTATTCCAAATTTTGCTCATATAACATCACCTCTGAACAAACTTTCTAGAAAAGGTGAAAAATTTATCTGGACTGATGAATGTCAAGAAGCATTTGAAAATTTGAAATCAAGATTAACATCACCTCCAGTTTTACAATACCCAGATTTTTCAGCTGAAAACACTTTCATACTGAAAACTGATGCCTCAAAAATAGCAATTTCAGGAGTACTCTGTAACGGAGACAATAAACCAATTGCATATGCCAGTAGAACATTAAATAAAGCAGAAAGAAATTATAGCATTATTGAACTAGAGCTTTTAGCTATAGTTTGGTCAGTGAAACATTACAGACCATATTTGTATGGAAGAAAATTTGTAATACAGACCGATCATAGGCCTCTTATATTTTTGTACGGCTCAAATCAACCGTCTAGTAGACTGACGAAATTTCGACTTGTTTTAGATGAATATGACTATGTAGTACAGTACGTTAAGGGCAATTCAAACGTTGCAGACGCTCTTTCTCGAGTAGAAATACCATCTGACAACTTGAAAGAAATGTCCAGAAAAATTGATGCCTCTGTGAATGTTATAACACGTTCACGAACTAAAAGATTGCTGGATAACCCGACTGTAAACGATGAAACTAGGACTGATCACTCCGGAATTGTCGAAGTTTATAACGTAACTGAATTGAAAATATTGAGCTCACAACAATTCAATGCACTACGGAAGTCAGAAAAACAATTTAAGTTCATGAACGATTATTTAATTTATGACGCAAGCTTGCAGATTATATATTTAAATAAGACAGATTCTTGCTCAGCATTATATCTTCGAGAGATGTTGAAAGACTGTCAAAAGTTGTCCGGACAAGAAAATATTCCAGAAATATTAATCGATAAAAATAACAATTTATCTGCAGATATAATTAAATATATTTCAAAAATCTTCAAGAAGTCGAAAACAAAAATTACATTCATAAACAACTGCCAAATCATTAACGATTCAGCAACTAGACAATTAATTTTAAATGATTTTCACATTCTACATACAGGAGGTCACGCAGGTATCAATAGAATGTATAACAACATCAAAAGGTATTACAATTGGAAGGGACTGTACAATGACGTAGAAAAATTTGTAAAAATTTGCGATGACTGCCAAAGATACAAACACTCTAAACCATTTATAGAACCCCTGAATATAACAACAACAGCATCATACGCGTTTGAGAAAATATCCTTAGATTTAGTAGGACCTATCGAACAAGACATTGAAAACAATAAATATATTTTGACATTACAATGCGACTTGTCAAAATTTGTGGAGGCATTTGCACTACCAAATAAAGAAGCAGTAACCGTAGCGAAATCATTCGTTAATAATTTTGTTTTACGATACGGAATTCCGAAACAAATTCTTTCGGACCAGGGTACCGAATTCATAAATTCAGTATTCGCCGAAATGTGTAAATTACTTGATATAAAACAACTCAATTCGTGTGCATATCACCCACAGACAATAGGATCCTTAGAAAATTCACACAAACATCTAGGCGCGTACCTAAGAATGCAGACATCTAAATTTAAGTGTGCATGGAGCACTTGGCTTCCTTTTTGGTGTTTTTCATACAATACAACGGTTCATACAGAAACAAAATATTCTCCTTACGAGCTAGTTTTTGGGCATTTACCGAAACTTCCCACTAATATTGGTGAAAATATTGATCCTCTGTATACTTTTGATAACTATCCTCTAGAACTGAAAC
The DNA here is from genome assembly GCF_025532065.1 of Leptinotarsa decemlineata. NCBI lineage: Eukaryota > Metazoa > Arthropoda > Insecta > Coleoptera > Chrysomelidae > Leptinotarsa > Leptinotarsa decemlineata. The sequence goes on from NW_027412614.1 coordinate 1,299,628, forward strand.
ACCGTCTTCAGCGAGCATGTGCCGATGCAAAAAAAATAATTTGTTAAAATGTAAAACAAATAGAAAAGAGAGATATGATGAGTACTGTAATCCTAGTAATGAGTTTAGAGTAGGAGATTTAATTTTAGTGAAAAATAATGTTACTAATAAAATGCTAGAACTTTTTAAGGGTCCTTATTCAGTAATAAGAGACGAACAACCGAATATAGTGATTAAAGTGGACAATAAAGAAGTGACAGTGCATAAAAACAGAGTGAAACCGTATTACAACTGAGTGATAGTATAATTAGATTAGATACTGTAATTAGATTTAGTTTTAGTGATTAGAAGAAAAAGAAAATTTTTTTTTTAAAAAACTTTTCTTTTTATTTTGCCAAGGGAGGTGTGATAAAGATTTAAGTCACATATTTTACATTTCAAATAGTTTACCAAATTCGTATTATATTCAATTGTCTTTTCCACAATTCTACGTATAGAAACGTTGCAGGTTCATTAAACTCACCTCGACCTAATTATGTATTACTGCAACATTTCAGTACATTGAACTGTTTGGAGTTCAAATATATAACAATTAGATAATAAGTGATGAGCAACCAATTCTGAATAACCCCGATTCTGATGAATCATTAGTGTGCATATACTCTTCGATGTAAGATGTTAACTTTGATACGAATAAAAACGAAACTCTTAATTAAACTACCTGCAAAAACCCAACATTTCAATATCAAGATCTGAATCTTTGTCTCCAAAACCTTTCCTTTTCTTATAATCCATCCTGTACTACTGTAGTGGTTTTCATCCAACTAATTTTCAGGATTTCTCAAATTCCACTTATATTATATTACTACAAGTCCTGACATTCAATAAATTGGCGAAGGTGTACCTTCGCCAATTTGGTATACAAATATTTCGTTGGTCCAAAAACATTATCTCGTTTTTTGTTCTAACACTGATAAGATTTATTTATCGATGAAAAACAAAGCCGCTTTTTACTTCCTTGAATGCATGTATTCCAAACAAATGCGAGAACTTCGTTTTTTATGTGTCTATTCCACTGTGTTTATGAGAAATCAATTTCAAATACCTTACTTATGTGTCCTTTTTCACTATTCACATTCATGTTCACTGAACGGTAGAAAAACACTTTCAACTGCAATTTAAATCTGTCAATTCCCTCACACACATCCGTCCTCGTCAAGAGCTGAGAACAAAGTGTTCGCGGTGGGGCAGCTGTCACTTCTCGCCATTAGCGTTTCTTGTGTCCGTAGCGCTCGCGACGAATGAACATGGTTGCTGACACTTGTGCGCATTTTCTCCGAATATGTGGTGGTAGTAGAACTAACCGCCAAACCGGTTAGCTGATTGCGAGCGCGAACTTTTCCCTGAGTTTGAGCGGTCGCGCGGTTGTCGGCAGTTTCGCGGTTGTCTCACTTCAGCCCAAAGTGTGTCGATCTCGCGTTTCTGTTCGTCATTTTGCGCTGATAACCGCGAACAACTTTCACACTTTCGTGATTAGGTAGCACCTGACACCGCGGAGACTTGTCTTTGTTGGGGCGCAACAGCCCCCAGTGCATCCATGACGCTAATTATATTTCTCGTTCACACAAAAGGGTTTTTAAAAACTTTTTATTTGAACAGAGTAACAACTAATAACTATGAAATATAAGTACTGGCTATTACAAATCAATTGAACCTATTTATATATAAATTATTGCCGACTTTGCAGATATCAGCAAAATAATTGATGTCGTCTTCGGGTCATCGAACAATATCCTGCTGATGTAAGAGGTTATCGAACTGTAACTTCTCCATCCCCTGGGGAAGTCTTGTAAGGGACGAACAAGACTGAAGATGATGCTTCGTCTTCGGGAACTGGTGGATCATCATTGGATGGTTCTTCCCTCGTTTGCCTTTTCAATCTGTAAATTACATATAGAATGAAGATGGTGATTGAAATGTAAATGGGAGTCATCCAGAAATGGCTATTATCAGATTGTCTGGTTTCTTCTGGGATGAGTTGTAACCTCTCTTCTTCTAGGGTCAGATGTTGTGGTTTATACAGGGGAATCTTATCTAATTTCAATGGTTTGAATTTCAGCGAGGAATTGATGTGAGCTGTCTTGATATTTGGTAAAGTGAGGGGTTCGTCTAATATGACACTTTTGGAGTTTATGAAGGCTTCGTTGTTGGTTTTGAATTCACAACCTGGTGGAAGTTTTATCAGATGCACTCCTTCCAGAAGTATAACTTTCGTACTGGAACAATGTGTAGATATCTTCGTGGATGGATTGAAGATCGAAGTAGTGGATGAAGTCGTGGGTACTAGTCTTGATCTTTGCTTGTCCCATCTTGAGGGGAGGTAGTCCCGGATTTGTCTTGAGGTTCTGGATTTCGATCTCCTGTCCTCCCGTCAGATGAAGGATGTAAAGGGACGAAGAATTCAGTTATCTTATTAGGCAAATGTCTTATATTTTTTCTTATGGACGTTTGCATTTTCTGTCTCGACAGTTACTGTTTGGTCTTTTTGGATGGATTTTGGGAAGAAGGGTGGTAGCAGTTTGTTTCATTTCACTGTTTTTCTTGTGTACACTTTGGTGCAGGGTTTGTAGGTAATAGGAGTTTCTCTTTTCTTGTTTCTCTTCTCTATGATATTTGTTTTCTGTTTCTGTAAATCCTCGTTGATTTTCCTATATATTTCCTTCGTTTTTTCCCTGTGTTGTTGGACGTAGTTGTTAATCAAGGCTCGTCTTATGTCGATATCGAATGGGTCTTGACTATTGAGATGTCCGTTCAGAATATCCATAGGTTTCTGTCTTGTTGCTGAATGGATAGAGTTGTTATATCCTAGGATGGCATAGAGCATCTGTTCTTTGATATCTCTTTTCTTATGCGTATCTCTCAATATTCTCAAGTGCTCGATCAATGTGGAATGGAATCTTTCCACTATCCCGTTTGACTGAGGGTTTTCTGGAGTGGTATAGTGAATGTTGACTTTATGTGTATCACCAAATTCTTGGATCAGTCCATTTTTGAATTCCGTTCCATATCAGTGACGATCATATGTGGTATTCCATGATGGTTGATGAATACTAAGAGAGCATTGATAGTGTTGATAGCATTACATCCCTCTATTGGATACGCCTGGCCATATTTTGAAAATGCATCCACAATCGTTAGGAATTTTTGTCCACCAGCCTGAAAGGTATCCATGTGTATTATTTCAAGAGGCTTCGTTGGGGTAGGTGTCAGCATGAACTTTGGCTTCTCTGGTCTTCGATCATACTTGTTGATTTGACAAGTTTCGCATAAGTTGATAGCTTCTTCGATATCCTTTTTTATATTGGGCCAATAATACAATCTTTTGATCCGAGTTTCCGTTTCAGTGATTCCTCTGTTTTTCCTTCATGATGCTGCTTGATTATTTCTTTTTGTCTAGCTGAGCAACTGACATCTTCCAAAAGGCGGTTGCATTTTATGAGATCGAAAGAGGAATTCTTGAATGTCTCTCTCAAGATTCTGCACATGCTGGGGTAGAGTTCTTCATCTTCGAACATCAAAGAGTATTTCTTTCCCGGGCTGATATATTCTTTGAGAAAGTTAAAAACATTTTCGTCCATATTGTCGTTTCCCAACTGAGCATGGTATCTTCTTTTATTCGGGAATATCTCTTCTATCACCGTTCTTGCTGGGTTATAGCTTACTCGTTTGAAGATGACTTGGTTATTGAAGACATTGAGAGGTTTCTCTGATATTGGTATTTCTAATATTGGACTTTCTCTGGCTGTATGGTTGGTGATGCCACTAGTATCTTCGTCTGGGGTAACTTCCGGGTTCAGGTTCACGCATTCCTTGTCTCCTTCGGTTGGGGGTTCATTCTGAATTTCTTGTTCTTGCGGTATGGGGTCCTTATCTTCAGGAAAATGTTGATGAAAGCAATCTTTAAACAGATCGTTGATGATGTCATCTGCAGACTCAGGAACTTCTGATGGAGGATGGTTGAATAGAGATGCCTTGTCGTCGTCGTAGTTTGCTTCATGGAGCTCCTTTGTATGTATCTCTATTCTGGAGAGCGCATCGGCGTTGGTATTGCTTGTGCCTTTTTTGTAGACCACTTCGTAGTCATACTCTTCTAGCTTCAGGCGCCATCGGACCAGTTTTGAGTTTGGATCCTTCAAGGAGAAGAGCCACTGGAGGGGACGGTGATCTGACAGAATTTTGAATTTTCTGCCGAAAAGATACGGTCGGAAATATTTGGTGGCCCAAACTATTGCTAGCATTTCCTTTTCGATGATAGAGTACTTCATTTCAGTTTCGTTCAGGGTCCTGGATGCATAAGCTATTGGCTTGTCTTTTCCTATGGGTCCTTGGGACAGAACGGCTCCTATGGCGAAATTGCTGGCATCTGTGGTCAGATAAAAGGGCATTGTGAAGTCCGGATACTGTAGTAGTGGTTCATTGGTAAGCAGGTTTTTACAAGTTTGAACACATTTTAGGAATTCTGGCGTATGCTCTATATGGGCATCTTTCTTGAGACAGGAGGTTAACGGTTTGGTAGTCTTGGCGAAGTCCTTGATGAACTTCCTGTAGTACCCTAGGAGTCCTAGGAATCCTCTGATCTCTTTGACAGTTCGAGGTACAGGATAGTCCATGATTGCTTTGACTTTTGCTGGGTTTGGTTTTATCCCATTTGGAGTGACGATGTGTCCTAGAAAGCTGACTTCTTTTTTCAGGAATTCGCACTTGTCTACTTGTATTTTGAAACCAGTTTCTCGTAGACGTTGGAAAACTTTTGTGAGGTTGACCATATGCTCCTGCAGAGATGTAGAGAAGATGATTATGTCATCCATATAAACCAAGCAGATGGTCCCTTGTAGACCCTTTAGGACATTGTCCATAACCCTTTGAAAGGTCGCTGGAGCATTTTTCAGTCCAAACGGCATACGCAGGTACTCATAGTGTCCGTTTTCGACGTTGAATGCGGTCTTAGGGATGTCCTCCTCTGCCATCTCTATTTGGTGAAATCCGCTTGCCAAATCCAGGGTAGTGAAATATTGACACCTTCCCAGTTTGTCGAGGATGTCAGAAATGTTCGGAATAGGGTAGCGGTCGTCGATTGTCTTCTCGTTGACTTTGCGGAAATCCACAACGATACGCCATTTTGCTTTTCCAGAGGCGTCCAGTTTTTTTGGAACGACCCAAATTGGTGAGGACCAGGGAGATTGGCTAGGTCTGATGATTCCTTGGTCCAATAACGAAGTTATTTGCTTCTTGACTTCTTCCTTGTGTACATACGGATATCGGTATGATTTTGTGTAGACTGGGATTTCGTCTCTGGTTTTTATATGGTGTTTGACCTGATTGGTGAATGTGAGTGAGGAATCTGGATGGTGAAAAATATCAGCATATCTTCTGCATAATTTTCTGATATGCATCTCCTCTTCTGGATTCAGGTGGTCTGTTCTGATTAGATCATCCATGTTGTTGATTGGGTCTCTGTTTCCTGATGGGATTATGTCAGCAGAATAGATATGATGCTCTTGAAGATTTATTGGGCTGCTGCGTACTGGTTCGGCTAGAACGATTTGGAGTTTATCTGGACTGAAGTTGACGATTTCCGTCCAGGCTAGATGATCACTGGCATCAGTGAGAGCTTCACGGATGTAAGCGCCTTGCAGTTTTTGTCTTGGTATCATGATAGTTCCATTCTTCTCCTTCACCGGTAGTCGTACTTGGGTCACGCTGTCTGGCTCCAATTGAATAGAGTAGAACTGGGTCTTATTGGTTTCGTAATACTGGATTGGGAGAGAGGAGTATTCGGTTAAAAGGGAGGATTCAGGAAAATTCAGTTCAGCTTTGAGAAATTTCAGGTTGTCGAGTCCAATGAGGCCATCAAAAGTTTTATGGAATTTGAAGAGGTAGAATTTCAGAATGCCGTTTGAGTTAAACTCAGGAAATATGGGAATTTCTGCACTGTAATCTTGAGAATAGTTTTGGAAAATGGAAGTGACGACGAAGGGATCTTTTTTGATGCAATCCTTGTAATATTGGAAAGCTAATTCAGGATTGAGAAAGGATTTTGTTGATCCGGTGTCAATGAGGAGTTTGAGGGGAGGATTTGCAATGGTTATATAAGGAAGTTCTCTCTTATCGTCGAATGTATGCAGTTCCACTATGTTTCTTGGTTTTGTCCTGGATCCAATGGAAAATTTACATCTGGTTCCTGTTGGTCTTCTTGAACCTGGAATTCTTCAGTTGGTTCTTGATTGGGATAAGAGCAGGTTTCTTCAATGTAATAGGGGTTTGCTTCATATCCAAAGTCTTCGTCATGTTGCTCAATGTTGAACATGGGAGCTGGATTGGAATTTGGTCTTGCCTAAGGTTGGGTTCTTATGCTCCTCGTTGGTGCTCCATAAGTATTTCTGGTACTGATGCTCATTGGTGTTGGTTCTTGTCCGTTCTGCCTGTTTGGTTGATTGTGTCCAAAACGTGGTGGTTGAACTGAAGGCCACATCTGTTTCTGTTGAGTATTTGATTGCCAATGTGGTCTGAAGGTCGGTTGTTGAAATTGTGGTTGGAATCCCATTGCCTGATGAGGTTGTTGTTGTCCGGGTTGTTGAAAGTGTTGCATGGGTTGGTACATCCGCTGTGGTATTGATTGTTGGGCATATTGGTGATTTGCAGTTCTTTGCTGGGTCTGGAGTGGTTTCTTGGGGACTTGTGGGGGTCCAAACGTCCTTTGTAGATAACGGATATTGTTTTCTTCTTGGATGTACTGCATTGCTGTTGCCAAGTCTATTGGTTTCATTGCTCTCATGGTGGATCCCATGGGCTCTCGTAGTCCGGCTAGGAATGTTGTTAGAGCTTGTTGTTGGAAAAAGCTTTTCTTGCTGATCTTTATCGTATCATCGGCGGTGTGTAATTCGATATAGTTTGATATTGTGTTTAAAAGTCCCATGACTTTTTCGTAGAAACGTTGTGGTGTTTCGTTCTGGTCTTGTCGCAGGTTTACCAAATCTCTTGTTAAGGAATTTTCATTCCGTTGGTCGGCGAAGTTTTGGATTAGAGTTCCTTTGATGCTGTTCCAGTCACTACATCCATAAACTGAGATGACGTCTTTGGCTCTGCCTCGTAGCTTGCTGAGTAGTCCTTGTATCAATATATGGTTCTGAAAACAACCGGGGTCTTCAGTATTCCAATATTCGTTCAGAATCATTGTTGATACGTTGATGAACTGGTATAATTCATTTGGGCTTCCATCGTATTCGGGTACAATCCAAAAATTCTTCAGGTCGAATTGTTTTGCCATGTTGATGGGATTTAAAGGTTGGTCAATTGTTTGAGGAATAATGGATGGGCGAGAATTGATACTTGAAGGTGAATTTGGTAAAACTAAGGTAGGGGGACGTAAAATAGTATTTGCAATTGATGAAGTTGAGTTCATTTATGCTTACAGGATGACGATGATGGCTCGTTGCATATTCTGTCACCAAAAACTTATTTCTATGTAGATATTCCTTGACGGACGATAGTGAAGAGGTATTCTTGTCTACGGCCGGAATTCTTCCTGGAGTACTTGCTTCTCGGTGGAACTTGGTTCGGGAGAATAGTGGATAAACGTTTGAGAACGACGAGGATCTTCTAAGGACTCTTCCACTATCCTACTGACTGCGCCAATTATATTTCTCGTTCACACAAAAGGGTTTTTAAAAACTTTTTATTTGAACAGAGTAACAACTAATAACTATGAAATATAAGTACTGGCTATTACAAATCAATTGAACCTATTTATATATAAATTATTGCCGACTTTGCAGATATCAGCAAAATAAATGATGTCGTCTTCGGGTCATCGAACAATATCCTGCTGATGTAAGGGGTTATCGAACTGTAACTCGCTATCGGTGGTTTTCGCCAGGTCGTCGAGGCTGATTCCTGGCTGTGCTGCTTGTACGGCGATGCTGACGCGAACGATCGGGTTGATACGGTCCATCCACATGGCCCGGATAATCTCGTCGGCTGTTGAGGAACCTGCGAGCGTCTGCAGGTGGCGCATGAACTGAGATGGCGATCTGTCGCCGATGTCCTCGCGTTCCAGAAGTTGACGCGTTTTTTGAGCCTGTGACTTCCTTAGGCGTCGCAGCAACTCGTCCTTAAGTTGTTTGTAAGGCCTGTCGACTGGTGGGTTGAGAATTAGATCGCGAACTTCTCTGGCCTCCCGGGTGTCGAGCGATCTCGTGACCTGACGCAACCTTTCGATGCTGGTTTTGACGCCGGCATCTTCAAGTGTCCATTCGACTTGCTGGAACCATACCTCCGCGTCGTCGGAGGTAAACATAGGTATTCTGAGACGTGCAGAGATCGCACTCGCGGGTTCGAGATTACCATTTGGCACTGTAACGATTAATTACTAGGGGTACTTGTTCAGACGGTTCGAAAACTGTATTGTCTATGAACAAAACGACGCGTGAAATTCAAAGGGTACTCACTTGTATAGCTGGTATGGTCAATGTTTGGAAACGACGCGCAAAATTCACTTATATCACCGTCACCCACAAAAAAAAATTATCTCGTCGGGGTCACCAATGTCGAGACTGTGTGTGATAGGTGTATTTATTAATCAACACAGGACGTTTATCAATGATGAAATTCATCAACACCAAAACACTATGACTAACGAAACACAAAATATAAAAGCGCCACGTGGCTTTGACGAAGCGAACAGTTTCACTTGCACTCGATTCTCGAGTGTTCGATTTGGATGACTGCTTGACAATAGATAAATGAAATGTTTTTATACTAAGTAGTGGTGAGAAAAGTGCCTTCAATACAATAAATAGCTCTACACTATGACAAGAGAAAAAATAATAAGACCAAATAAAAAAGCAACATTTACTAACATCTAACTAGAAAAGTTGAAGAATGCACTATGACACATCCATGAGTTTTCAGGGATATCAGATAGCCCTACACATTCCAGATGTAACCACTGAATTTCACAGCTATCATTTTCACATTGCAACATAATGCGGCCATCATCTGCTTTATTGCAAAAACACCATATTTGGTTAAAATGTCTAGCCTTGGTGAAGTACCTTCCGAGAAGTTCAGGAAGCACAGCTCCTTTATGAAAGGCATACACTTTTGGGTAATTCACTACCCAAAAATTTTCATCTCGAAAAATTCTCTCATGAAAAAATCTTTTTGGTGACCAAATAACAAAGTCACAATATTTTCATTTCGTTGCTTTTATCTGCATCTGAGTTTGATAGTAATAGGGGAGGTAGGGGAGCATGGGTCACTTTTTTACATAGATATAAAACTGTTATTTTTGATCTTTATAAAAATTTTATTCCAAATATATTTAGCACACGTATTTGGCAGTAACTGTTGCTAAGAAAAGTTTCCGGTATTATCATTAGTCTGAAAGTTAGAAAAGATCTTCTAACACATGTCCAAAGTGCCCGGTAGTCGGGAAGTTTGGGCACCCCTGTAGGGAGGTTTGGACACTGTATTCAATATGCACGATATTGCTTTACTATTATACTACTAGGCTTATGTATTATATAACATTGCTATAAGAAATTGTGATACAAACATTTTTTCCTATCATAGACTTTAGAAAAATTAAACAATGTGACTTAGAATCAATACTGCACGATGTTGGACTTGATAATTAAACTTATCTCATATTTGGTATGACCCAGAGAGGCTTGTCAAATTTATATTTTAAGCTGCCACGTTTCATCCATGTCGTTGGTGTAGGTAATTTTGTCTTTATATCCTCCAGAGGAACGCTGGCTACGTCCTCGATGTCGGGGAATATAAACGTATTTCTTATCTTACTCGCTCTCATAAATTTGATAGTTGCCACGGAGTGACTAACCTCTTCGATTATTCCAACATAATGATAGACAGTTTTTTTGGTTTCAAATTTAACCAACACAAAGTTATTGATCTGGAAATTTCTATTCAGAACGATCACATCGTCTTCATCAAAATCTTCTTTCGATTCAACGAGGGCTTCGTCAGAAACGGAAACATTTTCTACTTCATCATCACTGCGAATCTTCCTGTTTTTCTTTGATTTGGAAGTAAATTCATCAGCAAGCTTTGGAAATGTTTTCTGTCTTGTATTGTTAGAGCTTTTTCGATTTTTGTTGAGCTCTTTGACCTTATTTTTTCTTTGTCTTTCTTCTTCTTCCATTTCTATAAGTTTTTTTTCGGGTGTGTCTGTCAATATTCTAGTTTTTCCCTTCTTCCGTTTCATGCCATGCAATATTCTGGGGCCGGCCTTCGGATATGGTCTTACTAAATCAGGTGTTACATTTACAGTCCCCCTAGCCTGGGCTTCTAGATGGAGATTCCCATTGAGATGGCCCAGGGACTTCCACATTTGAACTTGTACGATTCTCTAGACTCTTATTTTCTTCTGTTGAAGTCTGTTCCATGACAGGTTGGTCTGAAATCGATTGTTCTGTAGGAGCATTATCCTCTTCTGGCAAGCAGCGATCAGTGATAGAAGAACAAGCGAAATCCTCATCGGAGAAAATGTTTGAATTAAATGCCTATATGTCAGGTTTTTCAAATCCCCTTTGAATATTCTGCAACTTAAATGCAAGTGGGATGGCTTTTGCTGCTAATTTTGGGATTTCATGAATTGTTACCGTTTTGCCAAGACTGCTCACCATCCAATCAGTTACAGCAGTGTTATAATAAGTTGTGAGTGGTCCATAGACAGTCAGGTCTAGGGGTTGCAGTTTATGGCTGCAGTGCGGTGGGAAAGTCAATAAAACAATACCTGATTCTTTACAGAAATCGAGAACTGGTACTGAAATATGGCTCTCGTAATTATCCAGCAGCAAAAAAACTGGCGAGCAAGGCGTTGGTTTTGCGTGTTTTGCGAAATGATGCATATATTTTTAAAAAATGGTGCTGTCATCCACCCTGAAGGATGTGCTGCTCCATCTGAACCAACAGGGGCATTATTTAGCATATATGTTTTGAAATTCACCCGTGGGAATATGAAAAAGGGTGGTATTGAGTTACCTAATGCATTAATACCGCAGCAAACGTTACAAGCGTCCCTCTTTTAGCTGATGTTACTTGCCCAACTTGCTCAATGCCGCTGAGAGCAATCACTTTCTGGGTTCGTTATACTGTTGATAATCCAGTTTCGTCTATATTGTAAATAGACTCAGGGCCAAAGCGATGCCGTTCATATACGTTTTAAGATTTTCAAAAAAAACTCCATTTTTCTTATTGAAACTTGTGGCCCGTGAGAGACTGGTAGCTTTTGTTGTCCTTATCGAAAGCTGAGGTTGTCTTTCAAAAAATCCCCTTATCCAATCTTTGGATGCAAGTTTCTTCTCTGTCCAGTTATCTGGTATTTTTTTCAATGGCAGTGGCGTATTCGTAAACCAATTCGCGTGCCTTCAGTTTTGACAGTCCATGGTTTAGTTTAAACGATATTACAAAGATATTCTGCAATTTTTTCTTCTTTATCTTTCGTGAATATTTGGGATGATACAAATTTGGAAGAAATATCTTTCACGGTGCCACCCTGCTTTATGTATCTTTGAAGGTTGGACCTGGGTATACCATATTCAATCACAGTAGTTTTAATTTTTCCTCCTTTAGAAATATCTTCCAATGCACGCAAAATAACATCTTTAGGGATTTCGCGTCGCTTATTTTTCTTTTTAAATGAACACGGCATTGTCCTGAGAAGAAATGATCAACCATTCAATCCAATAGGCATAACAAGAAAGCACAAAAGTATGTCACCAAATTACACCAAAAATAGAGGGAGCATTGGGCATGTCCAAACCTCTCGCCTATCTGCATGCCCAATGCTCCCCATAACCTCACTTTTCAAATATATTTAAATGTTTATTTTTATCCAATGTTGAATCCTAATTGACAGGTAAATATAATCTTTAATGAACACAAAAGAAGAAGATAACACAGATACTTAAACTCTCTTGCAGATTTTTTTTTATGATTTATCAAATCACAAACAGAATATTCACTTCTGTACGTAAAAAACCGTTAGGCGCATGTAACTTGACAACTAAGTGAAATGACAGCTAACGCCTTCAATGAGTTGGTGTTGCCAGTTATTAAACTATAGTGTTGTGGTAGAAAATAAAAAATATCTTGCATAGATTTTGAGAAATAAGGGGGTGCCCAAACCTCCCAATTGCCCAATGCTCCCCTACCTTCCCTAAGCATGTTCTCGGCCTGAAAGAACTTTATTACCATCATATGTGAAGGCTGAGTTCTTTATGTTCAAATATTGCCCCACTTCCATATTTTTCAATGAATATGGACATTTCACCTCAACACACGCATTGTCACAGCAGTCACAGGATACCATTGCATCTGGATAAGCCCCAAGGTAGTTGTCACTAGGATCAATGTAAAATCCAGCTTTTTCTACTTTTACAATTGACTCTCCATTTGTTCAAATTTGTAGGCTTCTAATGCATCATCTTCATGATGCAATCCCTATTCTATTGCCTTCGATTTGAATTGATATTCCGAAGGATAACTAATAGTTTTGGTTAGGGATAATGAAGGTTTTGAAATAGAAGTTTTGCAGGCCCTGCTGAAATTTCAAGCAGTAATACGTCCAGCTCTCTGATTGAACCACTCCTTCGATTTATTTTGTTTTAATGTGGCTAGTAAAATATTTCGACATTGTTCACTACCGTCAGATGGGGTAAGATTGGCCCAAATGTAAAGTTTCGTTATGGTTTTATCAGCTCCATTTCTTTTGACATTGATTATATTTATTTTTTATGTATCGTACTGTGTAAGCAAACTTAATAAATTGAAACCATATAAAGACCTCTGAATCAGTTTGCAATATTATATAAAATGTTTTAAATGTTTGGGCGGAAGTTGCCTTGAATTGGGGAAACTTTGTCCCATACTTTTAAACCATCTCTCTGTATCTGTAGAGTAGGGAGGGAGAATGTAACTTAAGCCACATGTGACCCATTGTACATCTTCCCGAGGAGTTGTTCTCCTAGGTCATCGTCCATCCTGTCCTTTCCAGGAAGGTGAACAGGTCACTGGGAGACATCTCCTTAATATCGGCAGGTGTAGGCCAAAACTCGCCGAACACACACTCTCTTATTGACGATAAACCTATGTTCAGTATTGGGTTGGGCTAAAGTTAGACAAGATAAAATTACCACCAGACATATTAGTTTGTTGTTTTACCTGCTTTTACTTCAAAAACATCCATGAAATGATGAGAAATGGAAATAAAAGAAACGGACTTCATTGTAGTGAAAAAAAATTTCATTGCATAAAAAAAATCAGTTTACATCATACATACTAGTTGTTCAGTTCTGGCACATGGAACTGGTTCCTCTTTGAAACTATTTTTGGAAGATTAATCTTCTGACAAACATCCACCCAGTCATAAGTCAGGCAATCTTGTTTTTCTGGCCAGCGCCAAAACTTGAGTCGTTTTTCCATGCATTCAACTGTAGGTCCATCTTCAGATAAGCTAACAATTTTGCCAGGGTATTTCTGTCATTAATATGTAACAACTACAAAGTTATCAATAGCAAAGTGTTCGGGCTTCAACTCAACTGGTGTTTCTTCAGTATTCCTGCTACTTCCTGTGATATTTCTTTCAGATCGGAAAATGTTTCGCTTTGCCCATCAGGCTCAAATACCATCTCAATATCATCTTCATGTGAAGAAAAGTTTTGATTTTTTCTTTGTTTTCCTTCTTGGAAACTTTTTGTGTTTTCTTTGACGCACTGGTAGAAGGTTTGTTGGCTGCTTCTGAGATGTCTGCTTCAACCTCTTCAAATGCAATACTCTTGCCAGCAGGCACTTGCAATTTCTTCTTCCTTCTTCTCAGGCCATCTTTAGTTAGCTCTTTTCTTCTCCAACTGTTCCATAAAAGCTTCTCCTATAGACTCTTTATCCATGGGCTGGTTTTCTGGAAGATGATCTAGCAGTCTTTGCTTGTTTAAGGGATGAATTCCACATTTGGCAAATCCAGCTGTCAAATTGTCTCTTCGCTTTTCTTCCAGACTTGCCATTAGTTCTTTCAGCAATCGTGGAAACACATCTTTAGGGATCGTTGAAAATTTGGATCCTGAATCTGACTCTTTCCACTTGCGGAGGATATCACGCCACGATCTTTTCATTGGTCCTAAGAAAGCTACGTCTAATGGTTGCGTTAGATGTGTTGAATTTGGAGGGAGGCAAACCAACCTTATATTATTCTCTTCACAAAGCCTAAACACCTGTGAACTGATGTGAGAAGATAAGTTATCTCCAATGATAACTTTAGGATCATCTAGATTTTTAACACTCGGTAACATTGTTGACTGAAACCAATCTTCGAAGCATACTGCATCAAACCACCCACTTTTAGAGCGGTTATATCGAGTGTCTACAGGACCATTCTCAGTACATGTGGACCACAAGTGCTCAGCTCTATAGACAACATATGGGGGCAAGAGGTCGCCTGCAGCATTTCCAGCCATCATTATTGATGTTGCACTTTTACTGAAATTGCAAATGTTCTCCACATATTTTGCTCCTCTCTTACAGATAACCTTTTTGTTCCCCGGGTCACCAGTAAAGTTCGTCTCATCGTAGTTGAATATATTATTTGGGGGAACATCTTTAACCTCTTCTTTGAGGTTGTCAATATAATTTTCGATGAGTGAAGCATCTACTTCAGCTCTGACCTTTTTGATATTGGAACTTATCCTACGAGTCAGATTCTCATGCCTTTTTAAGAATGCATTTGTCCATTCATAGCCAGGAAAATTGTTTTTGAACTGACAAATGAGGGCACTTTTTTGTCCAAATAGCTTTTTACTGCATAACAAAATACATTTCAACTACAGGGAACCCATAGTCTGACATTTTTATTAAATGTAGTTCGAAAACATGCTCCTCTTCATCACTAAATATTCTTGCACGTCCTACATTTTTTGTATGAGTCCCTTTAAGTTTGTTTTTTATCGTAGATCTAGGTATATTATAACTTTTTCCTGCAACTCTTTGGGTTGAGTCACCTGACCTCATAGCCTCTAAACACTCCTCTATCACTTCTGGTTTGTTATTGGCGAAATTTCTTTTTCCAAGAGGTTTTATTCGATTTCTCGGCATTTTTCCTGCGACAAAATCCAAAAATTATTGCTTACGATAGTAATACAAATATTTTATGTGGTTTTGTTTAACAAACTGTCGCAACTCAGTTCTCGCTTGGCTATTAACGAGAGGATTTTTATTTGCTGTTTCACCCGCTCATTTATTCATCCCAAATAATGAAAGAACTCATTTAAAACTTAATAAAATATTTATTGTGAAAGAAACGGAAAAATACCTTAAATAAACTCACACTCAATGTTAATAAATAAAATACATTAAAATAATCAAAAAACTTACATTATACTGCCACCCAGCAGGATTGAAGAGAAGGAGATGTGCTGCATTTCTGATGACCCAATCGATACGTAAATGAATACTGTCTGTTGACTGTTAACTGTTAATTGTTAACTATGGTCTTGACCTCCCTCAATATTTATAAAGAATTATACGCTGACATTGCGACTTTGATCCGGTCACTGTACTGAGGTAAAATGCACAGCATGCAATCTGTGCCAAGTTTGCATATTTGGAGATTGTTTTATATTCCATATCCTGTGATCGGATCAATTTCGATGTCTATGAACTTGAAATATTAAAAGATGGAATTCTGAATACTGAGTGTTCTTGTGTTAAAATATTGAAGTGAGGTTGAAATATTTTTCAATTCATGTATTTACTTAAATGAATCTGAATCATTTCATGATTATTTTCTATATTTGACAATAAAATACTACTCAAGCATAATATCGAAAATATGAGTCTTGGGGTAACTTTGGCCCAGTCACCATCTTGAGAAATAGAGAATGCAAATGAGAAATAGATATGCACTCATACGAGATTAGTGGCTTTATGAAAGACTGAATGGTCTTGTACTTATTGAGAATTTGTTTGAGTTGTATATTTCGAAGGAACTGTAAAATTGCTTAATATAATTGTTATTTTCAGCTATACTCTTTAATTTCCATTTGTATTATTTTTTCAAGAGATTTCAAATCATTTTATATATTATTAGACAATTGAAGTCTGAACTAACGAAATTCGTGATTTCATCTACTCACGGAAAGATGGATAGAGGGCTCAGGTTTACAAAAGAAATTTTTGACATATAAACATTCAAATAATGATAATATGAATTTATTCAATTTTCAGTACAAGGATCAGTCAATAACAATTTGAACAATCTGAACAAATTCAGGAAACCCCCAAAGAACACCCTGTGCCAGAAGTAATGTTTCATTCACAATATTTACATTATAAATCAGAACAGTAAGAGTAAAACGGATTTGACAATTCAGGTTATGAAAATGTGAAGAGGTGGAAATCTCAAATGTTAGAAATGTTGAAATATAATCATGTAAGAATGTAAAAAGGCAATATGTAAAAATAAAATGCAAGAAAAGGAAAAATGGTAAATGTTTAAATGAAAATGCAAACATCTAAAAAGTATAAAAATTGCAACAAAAGTTAAACTGTAAAATGTGCCATTATTCGCCATGATTCTATAATATTGGAAATAATTTTATACAAATATTTCGTAAATAAATGTCCCACTTTACTAGTTCCCATTTTAGTAGGTAGTTTCAGTGTTCTTTCGTGGTATAAATAATTTTAGTGATGAAGGAATACTGACTGAGGCCTTGCCTGGGCGTTCCTTCATCGTGTATGGTTATTGTCAACATTTAAAATAAAAAGCATAGTTCAGAGGTGAATAGTTTATTTACTGAACGTGTATTTCGACCAGCCAATTTGTAGCGAATGAACACAATCCAGTGAACACGATCTGTGGAACTGTTGTCAAATAACTTGATATGAGAAACAAAAGAAGATGCTTGCTCAGTTTTTAAATAAATATTTAAAAATCGTAATTGTCCACCAGTACAGGTACTTTTTTGAATGCCATCGTTTACCCCAATTGATTTTCCAAATAAACAGTATTTCATTTGAGATATGAACGGTTTAATGTTTTTTAAAGTGTAAATACAGTAGGTACAATATAGTGAAAAACTGGTTGTGAAGACTCAAAGCACACGACATATTTGATGGTATGTCCAAAGGTATTCAAATCATCATTTCATGCACAGCATTTATATTTGAAAAACTTAATTTACAAAAATGTCGAACAGGTGTCAGTTTTTATTTTCGACAGTTACAATGGTGAAATTGGAAGTATTCAGTTTTGTTTAAGTTGAGAATCATTGCACGATCTTGATTGCTATTAAAGTTTATACAGTTTGCTGTACTTTCTAGTTTATTTTGCCATTTACGCTAATGATGATACTGAAAATGAAATTATAATTAGTATGTAACTTCAAAACAATTATCAAAACTAAATGTACTGTTCTATATGCCAGAAGCAATGCTTGCTTCTGTAAAAAATATTGAACTAATATTTTTATGTACTTAACAACTACATTTAAAAACTAAAATGAACATATATCATCTCAAAAACACATTACTGACGTAATGGAGAAAACAAACTAGTGTTTTGGGCGATTCTCATGCCATCTACCCAACTGCCAACCGCTGAAAGGCTCCATTCGAGGAGGGAACCTGGAACCTTCAATTTTCTTTCGTTTTCTCAGCGGAAAACCGTTTTGATTGAATTCATCACGACCAGACTTAATGTTATTGTTGAAACGTGCTCCCGTTGAACCGTGAACCACGGGAGTGTTTTGGGATTAGACCGACCTACCATGATTATTGTAGCTGCAGTTGAAACGGTTCATCCTGAGGTCACGGCCGTTGAAAAAGTTGGGCCGTAAGTCAGTATAATTGGCGTATTCACGCCTTGGAACACTTGGGTTTGAAGATCTGAGCCTTGGGTTGGACACTACGGGATGGCACTGATCAATTTAGATCTCACTCACTTTTTTGTTCCTCTTCTGCGGTGGGATTTGTTGCTTTGCTCGACTCTATTTCTTCCATGATTTTTTCGATAAATTTTTTTAAGGATATCTGTGGTGTATTTTATTATATCAACAGTATCACTACTTTCTTCTGCACTCATTTTGACAATGACTGTCTTACTAGAAATAACGAATATGTGAATAAGTACTGAAATCTGCTATAAATGCACAAATTCACGTATAATGCAGATATAAATGGAATACAGTTATAATTATTCAGGTATACAGGGAATACAGGTATTATACTCAATTCGAAAACTGTCAAAGATCATATTCACCTTCCAAATTTTACACATGAAGATTCCCTGACTCAGGTAATCTTGAAAGTATAGGTACATCACAATGAAATGACATCAGGTACAAATTAGTGAAAAACTCGTTGCGAATTTGTTTTTCAATTTTTTTTCAGCTTTTGTTATTTCCAAAGATTCAAAATATATTACGTCATACTCAACGTTGTGTTTAATATATATTCGAATCATCATTTCACGCAAAGCATTCATATTATCAACAAAAAAAACAATTTTGGATAATCTTTCTCAAATGTAGACGCGATTTAAAAGTTATTTCTTTGCTGAAAAATCGTAAGGATCTGTGTTGAACTATTCGATATATAGAACTTTTAGAAAAATTTATAGGTGGGTAGATTTTGATAAATAGCGAAAGTGCCTGCTGGTAGTCAGATTAAGTATTTATCCACATACTTATCAGTTTATGATTTACTAAGTTTCAGATTATGAATTTCAATTTTTTTTAATGAAAACAAAATAGAAAGTTGAAAAGTTAGTATAAGAAAACTTTTGAAAAAAGCTTTTATTTATGCCCTCAAAAGATAGAAATAAGATTTGAATTAGGTCAACTCATTCATTTTCCAATTACTTTACTTAAATTTGATCAAATAATAAGATTCAGCGTCGGTGCTGCACGATGTAAATTTGAGTAATCTATTCCTTTAAAATTTTCACTATGAACTTATAACGTCATTACACACATATATGATATAAAAGTGTAATGAAACGAGTGAATGTCGCTTACATACTAATACTTTTTATTAAATCAGGTATACAGATTTTTTTTAAACAGATACATACATCAACAATAAAGTGTATACTTTGCACAAGAGATGGCGTTACCAGTAACAAATAAGTAATATTTTTATTTTGATACATCATTCTAACAAAAAGCTTCTGGGGAAATTGAAGCACTTAGTTTGAACTTTTTTTTTAACTAAAATCAATCAGATCAAGTTACTTAAATTACTAATTGATCTACACAGGTAAATCAATAGAGACATTCAATTCAACAAATAAAACTATTGTTGTAGGTCAAGATGAAGACTTACTAGTATTTTTACTCACTGCTCAAATTCCAATCGACTAAACTTTTTTTTAAACCTGGAAAAGCTCAAAAACAAGATTCAGTTCAATGTGCTGAAGTTATCAAAAAGAGTAACTTGACTCCAAAAGAAGTTATCAACCTTCTCTCTATGTATGGAGCTCCTAAAAAACGACGTGCTTCGATAATTTTTGATATGCGTGTTTCGTTAAAAATACTCGAAATGGCTAGGCTAGGCTCTGGGATTAATATCTAAAATTTTTTCTGTAGGCTAATGTGTTTGCCTTTCATATTGGCACCATTGTCATAACCCTGGCCTCGCCAGGGTTATGACAATATCAGATTCCTTCAAAAAATCTAAAATGAAATCAGTTAAACCTTGACCAGTAGTGTTGCTAACTTTGCAGAATCCTAAAAAATGTTCTCGAACCTCTACCGTTTCAGAAAAATCATCAACAAAAACAAATCTAACAACAATTGTGATTTGTTCTTGATGACTAATGTCAGGTGTGCAATCAAGGATAATTGAAAAATATTTGCACATTTTTAAGGATTCAATTGTATTCTTTTTAACTTTTTCTCACACTGAGGTGATTATTTCATTTTGAATTTTATCGCCCAAATGATGTGGCATTTTTTGCCATCTTTTTGAATCCTGCCGATATGGTCAGCCATTATTACACTATCAAATTTTGCTATTTTCTCAATTAATTTCATAAAATTGTCATAACCTTTTTCGAATAGTTTTTGACTGTTGCCCCTAAAAGCTAAATTTAGTCAAGCCAAAAATTAAATGACAAAAATAATGCTTTCTAAAACAGATGTCCATCTTTTTTTCCCTTTTAAATAAATTCTGATTCATATAATCGACAGTTAAACCTTTTTCAATTGATTTTTTCAATTCAACCCATTTCTTAACACTTTCGAAATGCCCCTTACTTACCCAATTTCTTATTATGATACAGAATTGTTTTATTATCTGGGTTCAAAAGAATATTCTGCTAAATAATGATTTTGCCTGTCACATAATTTTCTGGATCTACCACACAGAATCACAGTGGGACTACTTACAATGGCCATTACACACCTTATAGTGCCATGTGGCATGAATACAACGATTCAAATGTGTGCCCAATTTCACCCAATTCGCTTGTGAGTGAGGTGGCATATGTCCTCTTTTATGAATAGGAGAGAACGAAGCAGCACTTTTGAGGTGTTTTTTTCTCTTTTCTCCTAAATTCTGTTAATACTAACATGGAGACAAACATGTCTGATATATTCGATAACTAACACCAGATGAGATGAATCTAAGATGATGATTGCAAAAACTCATTTCAATTTTTGTATTTACCAATTACTGTGGAGAATGCAGCGTATGTGTGATCCCAATGTGAGTTTGAGGAACTTTCCAATGTGGGAAATATCAATGGTACATCATTGGGCTTCAGTCTGTTTTAAGGTGATCGAGAAAGTGTTTGTCCTCAAAATGTCCTTCACAAATTCTCTAGTTATGCAGATTCCCAGCTTTTTCTCTCAAATCATCACGACCACGTGCCACTGTCCAAAGGATAGCCCTAAAAAAATTGTTGGCTTTCAGCAATATTGAAGAATACCCAATAACAAGTGATTGCTTGTCTTCTCAATTTTAGTTGAATGTAACGCACAATGTTTCATAAGTGATCATTATACAGGGAAATGCTAAGATTCCACCTAACGATTATGAAAGATGTCATGAATCCATATTTTAGGATTTCTGTACCCTGAAAATGAAAAAACTCTTGAGTTCTGATCAGATCTGTAGTTGTAATTCAATTGAAAATATTTCAAAGAAGGCTTGAAAAGGGCAGCAGAGTAACTTCCGAAAGTTTTGCAATATTGTCGTTATGTATTGGGGCAAATATACCAATTTGCCCTAGACAGATAATATAACAATTACAAGCTTTTTCCAGGGAAGAGAAAAGACAGAAAATGGATTTAATAATAATAATGTCTTTATTTCCAATGAAAAATAAAATGCATGATATTCTTGTTACACAAAAATCCCAAGGGGGAGTTCACCCGAGGGTGCTCTACCACTCAACCCTTGCTATTTTAAATAAGCATATTATAACTTGAAAAGTAACCTAACTAATCCTAAAACCTAAATGTATATTTCACAATTTTTCGGCATTTGACATTTATCATTTGTTGGGTCACCTGAATATTCACCACCAATAACCAAGTGGAAAAAAGAAAGTTGTATGAGAGATAACGAAAAATGACTACTTGTGAAACACAGATTATAGAAAAAAAAGGGGTATACGAAACGGAACTGCATCAGAATGTGTTAACTTACAGGAAACTTTTAAGCTCTTTTTTGAATTTATATAAATCACTATGGTGTTTTAGCGAATCGGGAATAGAATTATAAAGATGAAAAATCGAATACGAAAAACTTCTCTGGAAAATTGCGGTATTGTGTTGTGGACATGTGATTACATTTTTGTTTCTCAAATTTATGTTGTGTACGTCTGTCCTGAATGTTATTTTACGATATAAATAAGGCGGATTTCTGTATAATATAATTTTATGAAATAAACATAATGAATGAAATTTGAACCTATCTTTCATGTTAAACCAGTTCAGTTCCGCAAGCTTGTGGGACACATGTTCATACTTCCTAATTCCATATATATAACGAATACAAGAGTTTTGAACACGTTGTACTCTGGACCAGGTATCGTAGTCAAGACAAGGTCCATAGACCGAAAAACAATAATTGAATTGTGCTATTGCAGCACAAGCATTGATTTCAAAACGGTCCTACCTCTTCAAGATACATTCAAATAATATTTATGAAAGAGTTTAACTCACCTATCAATATCTTTTGGAAACGTAAATAAACTCTTATTAGTCTTTAACCTGCTGCTTCTACATATCACTACATGACCACCTTTTTTCTGTTTATCCATTGTAATAATAATAAAACACTCACGCCCAAGGGAGTGTCCGTTCTGATTGTTAGGTATGCTGTGGCTATTTTCCCAAGAATTCTTCTCACCTGGAGGAAACAGAAATTCAGTCCAGCCAACACAAATTTCGGGTATTCGAACACTCGAGAATCGAGTGATTACAGTGTTCGATTTGGATGACTGCTTGACACTAGATTAATGAAATGTTTTTATACTAAGTTATTCTAGAAAAGTTCGAGTCATTTGAGCTGCTGAAAGTTGAATAAATTTTTGCAACAATGAAACTGAGACTGAAATTGGAATTGTATTTTTCAAATAAATAGATTTTTTTGCAAAGATACAATTTGTGAGATGTTGAAGTTGAATCGCGAGTTTAAAACTGAAATCGAATTGCAATGAAGGAATAATGAAAAGAGAAAAAATTGATTTTTGAGTATTTGAACGTGAATATACAAAATTTTTTGAACTGTATGAAATTGTTGAAGAGATTTGTGAAATGTGTGTGGATAAGAGAAAAAAAGGTTTAAAAATGATTTCATCCTGTGATTACTAATTAAATCGTCAAAATGGAAGAATAGGTTGCAAAATTAATTAACTGAAGCCTGCCTGGTAGCGTTCGGTGAATCGAACACGACGACCTGAGCGCGTCCTGCAGGCTTATGGTGATGCTGGTTCCTGTTGTAACGGAGCTTGATTATCTCCTGGAGTAGTAGGAATAAAGGTTTCGTCATCATCCAGATCATCTTCGGGTGCAGCGATGTCCTCGAGGATGATGTAGGCTGGTTTGAGGCGGTCGATGGACACTAGAACGTTTCTGCCTCGCATTGAAAGTTCGAAGTGTTTCTCGGCTCGTGAAACAACTTCGTAGGGTCCATCGTAAGGCAGCTGAAGCGGTCCTCCTGAAGCATCGTGCCTGACGAAGTCGTGGCTGCGGTAGCGAGGTCTTTGAAGACAAAAAGCTTTCGCTCGCCGTGGCTGGTGTCGCTGACCGGCCTGAGTGCTTGGAAGAGTTGGCGTAGCTCACGTATGAAGTTGGCCGAGTCGTCTATGTCCCTGGTGGAGGCTGATGCTAGGAACTCGCCAGGAAGTCGGAGTGGTTCTCCGTACACCATTTCTGCTGCTTCGGCGGTGTCTTTCCAAGCAATTGTCTTGGAAAGACAATTATTTTTGAGGAGGTCGTTCAGTGGGGCCTTGGTCCTAGCAGTCCTACGCATGAATCGTCTGTAAAAGTTGATCATACCTAGGAACTGCCGGAGGTCTTTTGGTGTTTCGGGCCGTGGATACTCCTGGGTTGCGGAGACCTTTTCAGGAAGGGGTTGCACGCCTTTGCCAGACACGAGGTATCCGAGGAACTCGACTTCTGGCTCTCCAAAACAGCATTTGGATGTGTTGATGCATCCTGTAGACGTTCGAACAGGATGTGTTTCTCGTGTTCTTCGTCGTTCTCGGATGCGACAAGGAGGTCGTCAATGCATGCGTAAACAAAGTCCAGTCCACTTAGTTTCTCATCGATGAATCGCTGGAAGGTCTGTGCTGCATTGCGGAGACCGAAGCTCATCGCTGGGAACTCGAACATCCCGAATTGCGTAGTGATGGCTGTTTTCGGGATATCCTCTGGAGCTACAGGGATCTGGTGATAGGCGCGGACCAGCGTCTGGGCGGAGTCCCTGATGTGTCGCACTAGGTAGTGATCTGGTGTCGTGCGGGCGTTGAGCGCACGATAGTCGCCACAGGGACGCCATTCGTCACCTTATTTGGGCACCATGTGGAGGGGAGAAGTCCAGCTACCCTCAGAAGGGCGGCAGACGCACAGTCGCAGCATGGACTCGAACTCCTTCTTAGCGTCGTTGAGTCGATCCCAGGGAAAGCATCGCGGTTTGGCGGCGACGGGCTGACCTGGTGTCGTGTGGATATGGTGCACCGTTTTGTGCTTCACGTTATCCGTAACTTTGCACACACCATCAGGACGAGTAATTGCCCGGACCTGCTGAAGCAGCTGATTATATCGTGAACTGCCAGCGATTGTTTTGATCCCCGGTCGAGTAAGTGTCCATTGCGTAAGTCGACGAGTAGGTCGAAATGGAACAGGAAATCCACACCGATAATCGCCTGCGACACATCCGCGATCACAAAGTTCCACGTGAAATCCCGGCGGAGACCCAGGCTGATAGTCATCAGAATTAGGCCTTACGTGGCGATAGTTGGTACCGTTAGCCGCTGATAGCTCGAACTCGGTTTTTACTCGAGGGTCACGAACAAGTTCACGCGAAAACGCGCACAAAATAGCATCGGTGTCTATTAACAAATCTACGGCACTGTCCCTCTCTTTTAAAAATAAGCGGCGCGCGGTGGGGCATGAATAATGCCTTTGCCATCATTGCCCTAGCCCGAAAGCCTTTCAACTGGCATCTTCCCTCTATCTAACGCCAACACTATCAAAGGAACCCCTACTCCTCCGAACTCTCCCCCCCACTGCATCACCGCCGCAGAACGACGCCAATAATAAATTTTACAATGTATAGTTCTTTTAAAAACAAAACAATTTGAACTTCCTATTTACATATCGCTAACTTAAATATATCAAAATAACTAAACTAAACAATTCTTCTAACCAATATGATCCAGGTCTAAATTATTCTAATTCATCTCCCAACCCATTTTCCCTTTTATCCCTCACTACATAATCTCATATCATATGCCGGATTCTTATACATTTCCCAGACTTGTGTCCAACCCTAACCAGGATGACGGTCACACTCCCCAAAGGCGACTTTTCCTCCTTCCTTCAATGCGCTGGTAACTTGCCCAAATCATACCCATTCGTCCCTCACCACACTGTCTGCCCATTCATTCGCAAATCATATCCATTCATTATTTTTTCCATTTTAATCCCTTAGACTCATTTGGCCATTCATCCTCTCCATTCTCTCCTTCCACTTTCTCCATCCAATCCTATCCCCTATCAAACATCTATCAATCACGTGCTCTGCCGCTTCCGGCTCCCCATACCCACACGGGCAGGGAACCTCCGGGCCCAGTCTAAATCGCGCCAGGTACCCCGGAAAGTTCCCATGCCCTGTGAGCAGTTGGATCGCCTTTCGCGACAGATCCAATGATTCATTCCCGACTGTTCTACAAAATCTGTGGAACAGTCGCCCAGTCGTACCCCTCTCCCATTCCCTCTTAATGTTCTCTTTCACACGCTTTCTCTCCTCCAGTTTGCTATATGATTGCATAACATGAAGCGTAACCTGCTCCTTATTCATGCCCATGTGGGCCTCTTCATGTGTCTTCAGATTTCCCATCTTGCCGGTATCGTGCCCCCTCCTCCATATGATTTGGGTACGTACTCCCCTCTCTCTCCTTTCCTCAATCATCCTTTGTATTCTTGCTATCCTTTTCCCCACTCTTCTTGCATTCACTCTTTCAACCGCCATTGCCGAGTCACTCACTACTCTCAGATTCTCCTCCATGCTCCACATACCAATCACCCGCTCTATTGCCACTGATTCTGCTCCTTTCACGCTACTTTGCCGGGTTATTTTTTCATTCCCTGTGGTCCATTCATCCCCTCTCCTTTTGTACGCCCATCCGATTCCCATCCTTTCTTCCTCCATCATCGCTCCTGCGTCCACATACACTTCAGTCACCTCTTCTCCCTCCAGCAACTCCCCTTGCAGCCAGGGGGGAATTTTGTCTTCGCCTTTCACTCTTTCTTCTATCTTCCTTCTTCCATTCGCTCTCCATTCATGGTATCTGGCCCAGCCTTCTATTTGAAGTGGCGCCATTCCGATTATGACACTGAGTGCCGCTGTTGGCGTTGTTCTGTATGCTCCACATGAAGCCAACAGAAACGGCCTCTGTGCCGCACTCAGTTGTCTCTTCACCCTACTGTCATGCGCCCTTTCCCCCCAGACTTGTACAGGTTTGGCCGCAGGTTTAGCCACCCTTTCATATATCATCCTTACACATTCTCTCTTTAATCCAACATTCTTCCCGGTCCATTTCCTCAATTTCCCTGTCAGCTCACTCAATTTTCTCCTTACCTCTTTGTGGTGGTCTATGAACAGTAGTCCTGTGTCCACCGCAATTCCGAGATATCTCACACTCGTTTTTTGCTCAATCTCTCTTCCATGCATTCTTAGAACCGGGATTCTTACATCTCTACCAGTTGGTATGAACATGCACTCCGTTTTCATCTCATTATAGTTAAGCCACATCTCCTCCTCCCATACTTTGCATTCAACCCATAGCAACTTCCATCCATTCTCTATGCTGTCGACAGAGTTACCCTCGATGATGACAAGCTGGTCATCCGCATAGGCCTGCACTTGTACTCCTGTTGCTCCTATGCCTTCTCTGATTTTCATCCTGTTGATTCTCTCGAACCATGCCTCCATCACTAGCAGTCATAGGGTCGGTCCCAGACTTGACCCCTGTGGGCAGCCTCTGTTCACCATTTCAGAGACCGCCCCACAGGTGACTGTTCTCTACGCTATGAAACTCATACATGTCCTGCCCACATTTTCCGGCATTCCCATTCGCTTCATACACACTTCAATCGCCGGTGCCCATGCGTTATTAAAGGCGTTTGACAGGTCCAACGCCACAACCAGACTATGTCTCCTTCCTCTCTTGTTTTCCTTCATTCTACTCACCATTCTCTCTACTGCCATTACTGTATCCATTTCCCCTCTGAACCCAAATTGATTCGGGGAGAATTTCAACTTTCTTTCACAACATACTTGCATCCTACCGTTAAGAAGCCTGTCCAACATCCGTCCCATGCCAGTCAGCAGGCTGATTGGCCTGGGATTTCCGTCCTTTTTCGGTACCCATACAACATGTGTTCGCTTCCACGCGCCGGGAAAATGCCCTCTCCCCAGACAGGCGCTGAATAGTTCCACCATGCACTCTCCCTTCCATTCCATCACCCTACGAATAACTTCGTTCGGGATCCCATCCACTCTTGTTGGCTTCCTATCGAGCAGCTACTCAGCCACAGCTGTCAGCTCCCCGATAGTAAACCCAGGCTGATTTTCTTCCCATTCTTCATCATCTCTCTCCCTCCACCAGCGCCTAGTCGGGGTGTCTCTCAGGGGATCGTCTTTGGGGAAGTATTTGCCCAGCAGATACCTGCTGGTCTCCTCCCTCCCCTCAGTGTAGGTACCATCCTCCTTCAAGACGTTGGACGGCATCTCCTCCGCTCCATCATTGTTGAGGAGTGCACACTCTCACTGATGGTTAATCAACCCAACTTTCACCTCTGTTACTAAAGAAAGTGGCCGGACTTACACAGTCATTCTCAATCATGTCTCCCCTTCTCCATCACCCATTCTAGCACATCTTCTCCCCTCTCATCCGTCGTGTTTCCACCCCATGCTACATTCTTCGCATTCACGTCTCCAACCAGAATTTTTTTTCCCTCCAATTCATCAAATACTCTCCTTATTGCATCCATTCTCACATTCCTATTTCCACTTGGCTCGTCGTACACATTCATAATCCTAACATTTCCCCTCTCATTCCCTACCACTATACCTATCCCGTTCATGCTTCTATCATTCCTGAGGGCGAGACTATCGACAGTGGATCGGACCCAGGTTCGTATCTTAGTGCCCTCCCCACCATCGTATTCAACCCACCCTTCCCATGCCGGTTCTTTAACCCAGGGTTCCTGAATACACACCACTGCAGCGTCACGCTCCTCGGCGGTCTTCCGCAGTAGTGTGGTAGCATCCCTCCCTTTTCCCACATTAATTTGCAGTACCCTGAACGTAGTTGGTACGCCTTCTCTGTATCTCCACCCTCCTCACATATACTGGGCACTTCGGATCTATTGCCGAGTGCCTCCTTTCACCCACTACCACTCCGACTCTTCTGCAGTTTACGCAGCTGAGTCCTCTATCACCCCTACACTCACGCCCTTCGTGTTGCCCTGCGCGCTTATTACATGCCGGTTCCTGCCGGCATGCTTTGGTAGTGTGCCCAAAGTGGCAATACTTAAAGCACACCGCAACACTGTTGTGCTCTTCCACATATATATCTGCCAAGTCCAGGCTCAGGACTCCCAAGGACATCATTTTCCGGAAGAGCTCAGCGTTCAATTCTAAGATCACGTTCTCTCTCCACTCATTCCTACAATTTCTCCGCTTTCTCACCACCATACTTTCTAGACCAGCTTCCGTTAGGTCATCACCCAACTCTGGGTTCCGACTCAACAGCTGTCTGATCAGCTCCTCGTCCCCATATCCCTTTTCAACTCCCGTGAGTAGGACATGGGGATTTGGCTTCTGATCATCCTTTACCTTGACCCTACTTTCATCCCGGAGTACGTCCCTGATCCTTCTCCTACCTTCCTTCGTTTTTCCTTTGATTACCACCACCCCGGTCCGATTTCGGGTGACAGCCTCCACATATGACAGACACACGCTCACAATTCGTGCGGTCGGTATAGTTTCTTCCTCATTTGCCTTCATTACTACTATCTCTTCCTACAGAGGGGGTGATTCCCTCGGCTTGAAAATATCATATTCCGGATCTTTACCTCCAAATCCTTTTCTCTTCTTAAAATCCATCCCGTACTGTTATAGTGGTTTTCATCCGTCTAAATTTCAGTATTTCCCAAATTCCACTTATATTATAATATTCAAAGTCCTGACACTCAATAAATTGACGAAGGTGCACCTTCGCCAATTTTGAATACGAATATTTCGTTAGCCCAAAAAACCTTATCTCGTTTTTGTTTTAACGCTGATAAGATTTATTTATCGTTGAAAACAAAGCAACTTTTTACTTTCTTAAATGCATGTATTCCATACAAATGCGGGAACTTCGTTTTTATGTGTCTATTTCACTGGATTTATAAGAAATCAATTTCAAATACTTTAGTTATGTGTCCTTTTTCACTAATCACATTCACTTTTACTGTACGATAGAAAAACAGTTTCAATTGCAAATTAACTCAGTCAATTCCCTCACACACATCCGTCCTCGTCAAAGGCTGAGAACGAAGTTCTGTCGCGGTGGGGCAGCTGTCACTTGCCACCTGTCATTAGCGACTGCCCGGCGCGTTTCCCGTGTCCGTAGCGCTCGCGACGAATGAACATGGTTGCTGAAACATGTGCGCATTTTCTCCGAATCTGTGGTGGTAGTAGCACTAACCGCCAAACCGGTTAGCTGATTGCGAGCGCGAACGGTTTCCCGAGCTTGAGCGGTCGCGCGGTTGTTGGCGGTTTCGCGGTTGTCTCACTTCAGCCCAGAGTGCGTCGATCTTGCGTTTCTGTTCGTCAATTTGCGCTGATAACCGCGAACATCTTTCACACTTTTGCGGTTCGGTAGCACTTGACAACGCGGATACTTGCCTTTGTAGGGGCGCGACAGTCCCCAGTGCATCCATGACGCAATCAGCGGTTTTCGCCAGGTCGTCGAGGCTGACTCCTGGCTGTGTTACTTGTACGGCGATGCTGACGCGAACGATTGGGTTGATACGGTCCATCCACATGGCCCGGAGGAACCTGCGAGCGTCTGTAGGTGGCGCATGAACTGAGATGGCGTCCTGTCACCGATGTCCTCGCGTTCCAGAAGTTGTCGCATTTTTTAAGCCTGTGACTTTCCTAGGCGTCGCAGCAACTCATCCTCAAGTTGTTTGTGAGGCCTGTCGACTGGTGGGTTGAGAATTAGGTCGCGAACTTCTCTAGCCTCCCGGATGTCGAGCGATCTCGCGACCTGACGAAACTTTTCGATGCTGGTTTTGACGCCGTTATCTTCAAGTGTCCATTCGACTTGCTGGAGCCATACCTCCGCATCGTCGGAAGTAAACATAGGTATTCTGAGACGCGCAGAGATCGAACTCGTGGGTTCAGGACTACCATTTGGCATTGTAACGATTTATTACTAGGGGTACTTGTTCAGACGGTTCGAAAACTGTATTGTCTATGTACACAACGACGCGTGAAATTCAAAGGATACTTACTTGTATAGCTAAATGGTCAATGTTTGGAAACGACGTGAAAAATTCACTTGTATCACCGTCACCCACAAAAAAAATTATCACGTCGGGGTCACGTCGGGACTGTGATAGGTGAATTTATTAATTAACACACGACGTGTATCAATGATGAAATTTATCAACACCAAAACACTATGACTAACGAAATACAAAATATAAAAGCACCACGTGGCTTTGACGAAGCGAACAGTATCACTTGCACCAGAAAGAGATGTTGTTAGATTTCCTGCTTGACCCGAAGAGAGCTATTTTCCTAAGATTTCTTCTCACCTGGCGGAAACAGAAATACAGTTCAGCCAACACAAATTTCGGGTATTCGACCACTCGATTCTCGAGTGTTGCTACTTCATCACCACTATCTTTGATTTTCTGAATCATATTTATAAGTTCATCACCTTCTATGGCAGGAATCATCTTCTGTGTTTCTCGTATTCTTCGTCGTTCTCGAATGCGACAAGGAGGTCGTCAATGCATGCGTAAACGAAGTCCGGTCCACGTAGTTTCTCATCGATGAATCGCTGGAAGGTCTGTGCTGCATTGCGGAGACCGAAGCTCATCGCTGGGAACTCAAACATCCCGAATGGCGTACTGATGGCTGTTTTCGGGATATCCTCTGGAGCTATAGTTATCTGGTGATAGGCGCCGACCAGCGTCTGGGCGGAGTCCCTGATATGTCGCACTAGGTAGCGATCTGGTATCGTGCGGGCGTTGAGCGCACGATAGTCGCCACAGGGACGCCATTCGTCACCTTACTTGGGCACCATGTGGAGGAGAGAAGTCCAGCTACCCTCAGAAGGGCGGCAGACGTCCAGTCGCAGCATGTGCTCGAACTCCTTAGCGGCGTTGAGTCGATCCCAGGGAAGGCATTGCGGTTTACAACGCCGCACATGCCCACGCTCGCACTCGTTCACGACACTGCGCCAATGTCGCTTTGACATTGGCGGGCACGTGTGTGTCCGCAGTTGCTTTCACGAGTCGTACATCAGTTAGTGTCTCTACCATTCGTAGACGAAAACGAAGCAAGATGGACGCGATTGATTTAAGTTCATAATCAGACAGTGATAACGAGTTTTTAAATAGATTATTGTTAATAAGATTATCCGAAAAAAAAATATGGAAGAGCTCTTACCTCTCCAAAAGAAAAACACATGGAGAATTCAAATTAACTTCCGAGTATTCAGACGAAAAATTTAAAAATTATTTTAGGATGACTAGGAACGATTTTAAGGAAGTACATGCGATGATTGCTACAGATTTAGAAGATCACGGATATGGTGGTCATGAACGAATTAGTACTGAAGAAAAATTTGCTGTTTTCTTAAGGTAAGTTTATTATATAGGTAAATTAAAAAATTAAGTGAAACTATTCAAAGCACAATAATAATTTATAAACATAATTTACAAAGTTTGACACACATTTTCAAAAGTGTCAAATTCATTACCCTGTGTGATTATATTTGTTGTCCCACCTTCCTGTTGTTGTTGTTGTTGTATAGGAGTAGACGTATAATATGCATCATTATGTGGCTGTTGTTCTGCAGGAGAAGGCGTATATGATGAATAGTATGATTCTACATCACTACTCTGTGAATAGGAAGAATGTGGACGAGGCGAATATTCCATCAAGTTTTTAGATTTTTCTTGGGAGACTAATGAAAATATGTTTGTTTGATTATTGTGTTGAGACAGTGGCGGCAATCTTTTTGTAGTCTCGTACATACTAATAAAAAAATGAAAAAGTGGATCATTTTCAACATTGCTTATGGTGATATCATTATTGATGTTAGCAATTAAGCGCTCACGTTCTTGCTGTCGTTTAGCTTCTCTACGTTCATGGTCCTCAATCGATTTAGTTAGTAAGTTATTTAAAGTGTTCATTGTTCGTCGTCTTTTATTTCCTTGATCAGCTGCTGTACGAGTAGATTGTGATTCAGGGGTTTCAATAGTTTCTTCAACTCCTGATTCATGAATATCCGTATCACTAAAATTTTTTTGAATGTCATTTTCTATAGTATTTGAATTACTATGAGATGATTCGTCATTCAGTATGTCTTCATTAACATTGGTGTTACTTGGCCTATTTGCCATATGCGGGATTAAAAACGACATATTTTCTTGATAGCGCCATGCCTTTATATTAACAGCTCCTGATCCACTTTTCAGTTTCGACATTTTCTGCCGACGAAGTGCATCTCGGTGATTGTTCCTCAGTTTTTCCCAAGATTTCTTGGCTTCACTTCCTGCAATAAAATTGGTCATCATTAATAATCACGACTATATAAAATATAATAAATGTATTTTTTTTCTTTACAGATTTGTCGCGAGCGGTAACTCGTATCGGAGCATTGGTTATAGTTACAGAATGGGAGAAAGGACTATCTCAAATATTATAACCAAAGTATCTTCTGCTATTTGGAAGAACATGCAACCTATTTATATGCCAGAACCTACACTGGATATATGGGAAAAAAATGCCGTCGATTTCCAAAATATATGGCAAATGCCTAATACTGTGGGCGCTATCGATGGAAAACACGTGACAATTAAGAAACCTATAAACAGTGGATCCTCATTTTTTAATTATAAGCAACATCATTCTATTGTGCTGTTGGCGGTAGTAGACGCAAACTATAAATTTGTATTTATTGATGTCGGTTCTAAAGGCAGATTTCCAGATGGAAATATATTTGATAATTGCATATTAAAGAGAAAAATGATGAACAGGCAGCTACACCTGCCCTAAGATTTCTTCTCACCTGGCGGAAACAGAAATTCAGTCCAGCCAACACAAATTTCGGGTATTCGACCACTCGATTCTCGAGTGTTGCTGCTTCATCACCACTATCTTTGATTTTCTGAATCATATTTATAAGTTCATCACCTTCTATGACAGGAACTGAAGGTCTTGATGTCCGCCTACTCAGTTGCATTTCACTGACACTAATAATAGGAACATTTGATATTGATGGAACCAGCCGCTTCGCTTCAACATCTGTACAGAATACATTTTCAGCACATTGGTTGATATATTCCAGGCCATACAGTACATGAATAATGCCATTGCCTTCCGCTGACCTGGCCCTAGAACCTTGCAACTAGGCATCTTCCCTCTATCTAACGCCACCACTGTCAATGGAACCCCTACTCCTCCGAATTCACCCCCCCTTCGTGTAGTCGACGCATAACGCCGGCCACACGAAAGGACGAAACCAGCGGGGTAGAAGACCCATTTATCTTTATTGTTTCTACAAATTATTACTACATTCAATTTCTACAAACTTAAAATTCACATTCTTCAACAATAACTAATATTTAACTAATGTCTATCTAACTACATCTACAATACATTCTATTATCTGGCGTTCCAGAATAATAATACATAACTTGGGGTTCACCCGTCAGGCCAGTGACAGGACTGGGGCGCGTATCGCTCATCATTTTTCCTATCAGTAATATATGTGGCAGTCCGCCCGTCTTTTATTCCCTTTCATTCCTCACCACACGTTCCGCCCATTCATTCGCTAGCCGAATCCATTCCTTTTTATTCTCATTGATTCTCCTAAACTGCATTTCTCCATTCTCTCGCTCCAGTCGTTCCTTCCATTCGCGCCATCCGATTCTTTCTCCCTCTATACACCTCTCTAGCACATGCTCTGCCGTTTCAGGCTCCCCCCAGCCACAAGGGCATGGCACCTCAGGTCCCAGGTTGAACCTGGCAAGGTAACCCGGGAAATTACCATGCCCCGTGAACAATTGGACAGCCTTCCTCGACAGATTGAGGGATTCAAATCCGACTGTTCTGCAGTACCTGTATAACAGTCGACCATTCGTTCCTTCTTCCCACTCTCTCTGCCATTCTTCCCTTATACACCTTTTTATCCTTTTTCTCTCCTCATTCTTGCTGTCCATTTTTCTTACATTCCTGGTAACGTTTTCCAGATTGAGGCTCCGAGTTGCCTCTTCATGGGCTTTCTGATTGCCATGGTTACTACTTTGGTGGCCCCTACGCCATACTATTTGGGTCCGTGCCCCCCTTTCTTTCCTTGCCTCAATCATTCTCTGTATCGCTACTACTCTTTTGTTCTTCGATCTTACCGCATTCATCCTTTCCACAGCCACGGCAGAATCACTTACCACTCTCACGCTCTCGTTCATACTCCATATACCTATCACTTTCTCGATCGCAATAAGCTCTGCCTCGTTCACGCTGCTCTGTCCGTTTATCCGTTCATTTCCTCGTACCCATTCCCCCTCGATCCTTTCATACGCCCACCCTATGCCCATTCTTTCGTCTTCTATGTTCGCTCTGGCGTCCACATACACTTCAACCATACCTTCGTCCTCCGCTTCCTCCAGCAACATTCCTTGCATCCAGGGGAGTACCCTATCCATCCCTTTCACTCTGTCCTCAATCTTTCTTTCTCCATTCATCCTCCATTCATGGTATCTGGCCTTGACTTCAACATGAAGTGGCGCGCCGCCGTCGGCGCCGTCCTGTATGCCCCACATGAGGCAATCAGGAATGGCCTTTGGGCCGCGCTGATCTGTCTCCTGACTCTACTGTCGTGTACTCTACTACCCACAGCTGCACGCCGTACATTATTGCAGGTTTAGCAACCCTTTCATAAATCACTCGAATGCTTTATCTCCTGAGACCGATGTCCCGCTTGGTCCATCTTCTCATTTTCCCTGCAAGCACGCTCACCTTCTTTCTTACCTCCTTGTGGTGCTCTATGAACAGCATTCCAGAGTCCACCACAATTCCTAGGTATCTCACGCTCATACCGATCTCGATTTCCCTGCCATTCATTCTTATGACCGGGTGCCTTTCCTCTCTTCTGGTCTGTATATACATACATTCCGTTTTCCTATCATTATATCCCAACCACATCTCCTCCTCCCACGCTTTGCATTCGTTCCAGACCAGATTCCATCTATTCTCTATGCTTTCAACGGTGCCACCCTCGATGATGACCAGCTGGTCATCCGCGTAGGCCGCACGTACACCCCATATTCTCCAATGCCTTGTTCCTCTTTCATCCTTCTCATTCTCTTGAACCACTCCTCCATGACAATAAGCCACAGTGTTGGTCCTAAACTAGACCCCTGTGGACAGCCTCTGTTAACCGTTTCAGAGACCGTCCCACAAGTGACTGTTCTTTACCCTATAAAACTCATACACGCCTTCCCCACATTCTCTGGCATTCCCATTCGTCTCATGCATCCCGCAATCGCCGGTGCCCACGCGGTATTAAAGGCGTTTGACAGGTCCAACGCCACAACCAGACTATGTCTCCTTCCTCTCTTGTTCTCTTTTATACGTTTCACCATTTTTTCCACTGCCATCACCGTATCCATTCCCCCCCTGAAACCGTACTGGTTGGGTGAGAATTTTAACTCCCTTTCACACCAGACCTGTATCCTACCGTTAAGAAGCCTGTCCAACATCCGTCCCAAGCCCGTTAGTAAGCTGATTGGCCTGGGATTTCCGTCCTTCTTTAGGTATCCACACAACCTTTGTCTGCTTCCACACCTCCGGGAAATATCTCTTTCTAGGCAACATACACTCCCCTTTCCAAACTATCATCTTCCGAATCATTTCGTTGGGGACCCCATCCACTCCCGTCGCCTTCCCATCGAGTAGCTGTTCGGTTATATCGCGCAGCTCCCCATTCGTGAAGGACGGCTGATCCTCACCCCATACTCCCTGTTCACTCTCCCTTATCCTCCGCCTTGCCGTGGTGTCGCTCATACGCTCGTCCTTAGGGAAGTACTTACCCAGTAGATATCTACTGGTTTCTTCCTTCCCCCTGGTATAGGACCCATCATCCTTCTTGACGTTAGAGGGAATTTCCCTGGCCCTATCATCTTCGAGGAGACGATAGACCCGGTCCCAGGGATTTTCATCCTGGATCCGTTCTATCCTCTCCCTCAGCCATGCCATCCTAGCCTTCCTTATCATTCTCTTATACCTATTTCTTTCTCTCTTGTATTCATCCCTCCTTTCATTTATTGCACCCTCGTCCCTGGTTCCTTGCATGTCTCTTCTTATCCTCCTTACCTTCCTGCGTGAGCTTTCCAGTTCCGCATTCCACCACTCTTTTTCTGGGACGATCATCCTTTTCCTCCTAGGTATGTATCTCATGCATACCTCTCTCATTTTCTCTTGCAGCGTAGCCGCCTCTCTCTCTATCTCTTTTATCATACTGAGCCTCCCTGGACTATAGCTGGACATCTCACGTTCCATACCAGCCTAGTTGGCTCCTCTAATATTCATCACCTTAACTTTCCTCACCGTTGGTTGCCCCGCTAAGCAAAACTCAATCATCCTGTGGTCACTCAGGATTTCCTCCATACATACTTTCCACCCATCCACCTGCGCGCTGTCACTGATGGTCAGATCGACCCAGCTCTCTCCTCTATTGCTGGAGAAAGTTACCGGACTCTCACTGTCATTCTCTATCAGGTAACCTTCTTCAGTTACCCAATCCAGTATATCCTCACCCCTTTCATCCGTAGTGCTGCCTCCCCAGGCAACATTTTTCGCATTCAGGTCTCCTACCAATAACTTCCTTTCTTCCCATTCATCGAAAATCACCCGAATTCCGTTCATTCTTACATTCCTTCTTCCATCCGGTTCGTCGTACACGTTCATGATTTTCGTACTATTCCTTTCATCTCCCACCACCACACCAATTCCATTCGCACTTGTCGCGTCCTTTAGGGCCAAACTACTAACAGAGGATCGTACCCAGGTTCGAACCTTTGTTCCTTCTCCTCCATCATGTTTGTTCCAGCCATCCCACGCTGGTTCTTTTATCCACGGCTCCTGTATACACACTACTGCGGCCTCGCGCTCTTCGGCAGTCTTCCGCAGCAGTGTAGTGGCGTCTTTACCTTTACCAGCATTAATTTGTATTATCCTGAACATAATTTGTTCTCCTCCTCTGTAGCCCAACCCTCTTTATATATGCTGGGCACTTGGGATCCAATGCCGAATGCCTCCTTTCGCTCCCACTCACTCCAGCTCTCCTGCCGTTGACGCAATTGAGCCCCCTTCCACCCCTGCAGTCTTTTCCTTCATGCTGCCCTCCACACTTGTTGTAGGCCGGATCCTGCCTACATGCTTTCGCTGTGTGCCCATAGTGACAACACCTGTAGCACACAGCCACGCTACTGTGCTCCTCTACATGTATGCCGGTTAGGTCCAGACTCACCACCCCCAGATTCATCAGTCTCCGGAAGAGCGTCGCACTCACCTCTAGAACAATGTTCTCTTTCCAGGTGTTCACTCTACACTCCTTCCTTTTACGCACAAACATCCTTCTCATCTCTTCCTGCGTGAGACCCTCACCCAGTGCTGGGTTCTGCTCATGCAGTAGTCGGATCAGTTCCTGATCCCCATATCCTTTTTCCACTCCAGTGAGTAGGACGTGGGGATTAGGCTTGTGACCCTCCTTCACATTCACTCTGCTATCACCTTGGAGCACGTTCCGTATCTTCTGACGTGCCTCTTCGTTCTTACCTTTTACTACCACCACACCAGATCGGTTACGATTAATAGCGTCCACATAACTCATGCAGCCACCATTCTGAAGGCGCTTGCTAACAATCCTCGTAGCTGGCGTTTCATCCTGCTGATCCATCTTTACTACGATGATCTCCTCCCCCATGGGAGGAGGAGTCTTCCACCCTGGTCGGGTTCTGCTTTCCCTCTCCCTCCCAAGTTCCGTCGCGTATGTACGTCTCTTCCTACTTTTCTTCATTTTTCCTTTTTTATTGTCTACCACTTGGTAGCCCTCAATGTCCATGTCTGCTATCGTTCCATCCGTGACCATGCCCGAAATAACAGAAGGCGCAGGACCCACCAGTGCAGGTTCAACCTGACTTCGTTGACCTCGAATTTCCACTGGTCTATCTCTTTTAAGTTGCCCATTAACCTCATCCAACGTTTTTTTCATCGATCTCCATTCTTTCCCCATTGCATTCATCCATTCGGTCATACCTTCTAGCCTTATCGTTAGCGCTGTCATTCGCTCTCTCTCAGTTTCATACATTCTCACTCTAGCTTCGAGCTCACTCATTTTCTTCAAAACTACCTCCTCTCTTGCTTCCAGTTCTATTATTTTCTTACTCATGCGTCCACTCATAGCAACAATTTGTTGCAGACTGCCACGCACTGCAGTCTGCTCCTCCTTGTTGAACTGAACCTTTCCACCAGAAAATCTGGTGGTAGCCCGATGAATAGTCTCTACCAACGCTCCAATCCTGTCTGACATGTTCATCGGCCTGTACTGACTGCCCCTCAATTCATCTGGACGCCTGTATCCTGCTCCTTCCTGCAACTCCTTGTCTCCAGTTCCACTATCTTTTTCACCACCTGCGTTCAATGATCTATTCATCTCGTCTCTAATCTGGTCAATTTTCTCACCCGATTTGTTCAGGATGTCTTTGACCGTTTCCTCCATAACGAACTTCGCTTCTTGTATCGCTTTGTCCAACATTCGTTGTTTTTTAGATTCCTTTTCCGGTGTCCTGGGAATCCTCGGCTTCGTCACTTGATGAATCTCCTGTAGCACCTTTATTTTTCCGTTTTCTAAATTCCATTCTGTCCATTTATTCGAAAAAGGCCCGCAACTTATGTTTGTTGTCCAGAATTTTTAAAATTTTTCCCAAAATCGGCCCGTAATTTATCTTCATAGGTCCGTTAAAATTATCATTCGAAGATAAGATTCCGAACTTTTTTGGCCTGTTCTGTTCGAAATTTTTGCGCGTTTCTCCTCCGTTTAGAATTTTAAACCGCTTGAGTTTTATAAATCGATACTATTCACTTTTTGTGTCTATGTCTCTTTGTTTTTAAATACAATTTCAGATTCGTTTCTTATGTGTCTTTTTTCACCACTTTAAAACTAATTAATATCCACTAATACTGCAACTCTAACTATAATTTCTTAGCTCCAATAAACACGTCCGCTCTCTGCGAAGGCTGAGAACGAAGTGATACAGTACAGTAGCAAAGTGACTGCAAACTTCAGAATGGCCTGCCATGCAGGTACATTGAGCTGAAATTATTGCATCATCTTTGCCGTGGGGGGTTGTTCATCCTCTGTGAATGCTTGACCTAAAATTAAAATACATATTCAGAGAAAATAAATACCTTGGCAATCACACCAATGTGATCTCCGATTGACTTTGCTTCACAATCATGTACAAATCCAGTTTCAAAATATTTGTAGCCAGTCAAACTTTTGTAGGCCTTCATCTGCTGATTTCTAAAGAAACTGTGAGTTAGCACCCGATAAGAATTCATGTCAAAAGCGGTAACTGGTGGAAAACATTCTATAGAACTGTTCATTTCTTCTGAAGTGGAAGTAAAAGGATCCATGCACCGTATCACTCTGATTTTATCTTTGTAACGCACGGCAATGTCTTTGTTTTCACGTTCCAATGTTGGTAAATACTCACTTATATTAAAAACAGCCATCATAATTATTTTCACAGCTTTCAAAGATAACAAAACACGAAAAAACAGCGAAGTACCTATGTCATTGTACTCATTGTGTGCCTACAGGCGGCCATATTGTTCGAGAATTGGTCATGTGTTCTGAACATCCTTATATCCTTTGGTTCATTTTTGCGTCTTCTTATTATTCCACAATCATAAATGTTCAGCAAATCATTCAGAAGCGTGACGGACGTAAAAAAATTGAAAAACACCTTGTGGTGTTTTTCTAAATGGGCGTGTCAAATCTTTGGCAACTCTAGGACCTAAGCCTTCTTCAACTCCATCAGATTTTCCTGTACAAATCTGAAATTGTGACACCAATGCAGACGGTCTGTCCTAATCCATATTTTATAGCCCCTCTTGATTGGCTTGAGTGGTATATTCTGGCGAAATCCTTTTCTCCCCTTGAATTTCACCATTGATTCGTCGATACTTTGATTTTTGCTGGGCTTGTATAATTTTCCAAAAATATCTGACAGTTTGTCAAGCATTGTTCGTATCTTATACAACTTGTCGAATCCTGTTTGAACTACTTTTGGTTGGACAACATTATCATTTAGGTGACATCACGAGACATGGAAGATGGTATGAAATTATCTCGCATCTGCAGTTTGGAAGACAAATAATCGCTGTAACTAGGTTTCTTTGTGAGTGCCAACATCAGATTTATACCAAGAAAACATTTGATTTCGCCCGAGTCGGTTAGCAGGAAGCGATTGCCAAATTGCTGTGTAGCATATAAATTGGTTTCGAAAACTATTTTGCCGATAAGTTCTATAGTGAACAAGAACATATATGAATATATCAGTTGGAGTCTCGATATTTTCAGGAATGTTAGGACCAAAATCTTCTATAAATGCCATTGGTTTGTTTGCAACATTCAAGTTTTTCGTCCACTCTTTAGGTTTTTTTGACGAAATTTGAAAGTGGTAATTCATCCTCACTATCGTATTCTAAACTGATACTATCAGTAGGATTATGTTGGATCTCAACAAAATTATCATCATCAAGTATCTCTATATCATCCTCAGATGGAGCACCTGAAGTGTAAGAGTCTACCTCTGAAGTGATCTCATCAACCAGAGTATAGGCGACATCCGACGTTAGTTTACTTAGGCCATGTTTGAATGATCTGAAAAAATAATGTTATATAGACAAGCACTTGCAGCCTTGTAGTTCCGTGTGGAACCACTCAGTTTCATAAGCACAATTACATGTTTTTTTGTATATCCTAGTTATGATATATATTTCACGAATCAATTCAAACACCTAACGAACATAATATAATAAAACACTTTCCGTAAGTTTTGACAAATAATCACAAACACTTATGTTGGGGTTATGTCTAACATGAATATTGACAGGTGCATCAAACCACCAGAGCATAAACACTGGGCGAAACTGATATGTGTATTCGCTAACGGAGTGTTGTGTGGTTCCAGCTGGCCCTTACTAGGCGCCTGCAGTAGATTATTTTATTTGTGGTCTCTATATGGAACCACCTGCCCACAAAGGGTTAAATAAAAACCCTAATAATAAAAACGACAAAAACCAATCAGGGCAAGATTAGCTGTTGATGTTTTCATTCATAAAGTTATTTTTTATTATTTTTATGTTCATATATTCAGAAAGTTGTCATATAGCTGGGGATTATTTTGATTTTCATTTCGCCAGCCCAACATTGGAGGAAAATACTTTCTTACTAATAAGGTTATTTAGATTTTCCTTATGACAGCAATTCCAAAAGTGCTGCTATAATTTCTGCGCATGTTGCCAGGCAGACAATCGGTTAGATGGAGTGTTAGTGAAGTCAAGCTCTGGACAGCTTGTCAATGGAGCACCAGTGAGACAATAGCCGGCAGTCAAATGCAAAAGGTCGTTTGGATCCGAGGATGAATGGGATAAAGGACGAGAGTCAATATCGCTTCGATCTCAATTATATATGTTTCTAATTGTTTATAAGTAAGCAATGTATTTTCTACAATGCGGAGTGAATGTTTTTTAAATGATTTGACTGCAGCTTCCCAAAGTCTTCCAAAATGTGGAGCTCGGGGTGGTATGAAATGCCAAGTGATTCTTTCATTATCAAAATGTTGTTTTATATCGGTTTGATAATTAGCTGAATTGAATAATGCTTGCAGCTCACGGTCAGCGCCGACAAAGTTAGTGCCGTTGTCAGAAAATATTTCAAGAGACTTTTCTCTCCTAGCAAAAAAGCGCTTAATACTAACTAAGAAAGCTTCCGTAGTAAGATCGGAAACAAGCTCTGAATGGATAGCTTTAGTGACCATGCAGATATAAATTGCAACTTAGACTTTGAGTTTATTACGATTACGAAATCGGTTTTCTTTAATGTATAGTGGGCCACAGTAGTCGACACCGGTTTTCAAAAAAGGTCGCGAAGGCACAACGCGGTAATCAGGTAGAGGACCTGACTCATGATCAGCTAGACGAAGTTTTGCGATATGAGATATGATGTTTCGTTTTGTGAGAGTTTTTGAAATGGTTGAATTAACCTTATAAAACTGTATATCACTTTTAGAGGTACAGTGGATACCGAGTGTTTAGACAGAAGATTCA
This sequence comes from Leptinotarsa decemlineata, assembly GCF_025532065.1. NCBI lineage: Eukaryota > Metazoa > Arthropoda > Insecta > Coleoptera > Chrysomelidae > Leptinotarsa > Leptinotarsa decemlineata. The sequence continues at coordinate 1,342,048 of NW_027412614.1, forward strand.
GGATCAAGGGACATATAAGTATTTTTTGGAAGCTCGGAATAATATAATGGATACAAGTGACAGATGATTTGAAGCCCATTTTCGTAACTGAAAGCCACTTTTCTTAAGTGAATATTGTAGTTGATCACGCAATAGCTCTGCTTCTGGCAGTATTTTCGCACCTGTAAGAAGATCATCGACGTAGAAATCTCTTTTTAAAGATACACAAGCAAGTGGATTGTGATGACCTTCGTCCTCAACTAGCTGCTGTAAGGATCGAATAGCTAGATGAGAGGCAGAAGCTGTGCCATATGTGACAGTTTCAAGATTATAAGTCTCAATCGGATTGCTAATACTTTCACGATAAAAAATCTTTTGATAGATCGCATCATCTGGATGTACACTAATTTGTCGGTACATTTTTTCAACATCGGCAGTAAGTGCATATAGATGCGAATGATAACGAAGCAAAACTACAAACAGATCATCTTGTAATTTAGGACCTCCCATTAAAGTATCATTCAATGAAATACCGGTTGATGTTCTAGACGAACCGTCAAATACGACTCGAATTTTGGTAGTCAAACTGTCGTCCTTTCTAATCGCATGATGGGGAAGATAAAAACCCCTGGCAGTATCGTCTTGACCGGAAATACGAGACATATGACCCAGCTTTTGATATTCGCTTAAAAAGTCAGTGTATTGACTTGATAGTTGAAGTTCTGGATCCTTTTGGAATTGCCTTTCTAAGGCGTAAAAACAACGTAAAGCATTTGAATAAAATTTTCCGAGATTTTTAATTTTGTCATTAAAAGGAAGTTTAACGACGTATCGACCAGATTTATCTCGAAAGTGTGAAGTGAAGTACTTCACATGCCTTTTCTTCTGGGGATGAAATTTTTTATGAGGGAATTTCTTCGATTTCCCAGAAGCGAGTAAGATCAGAATCAAATTGTTTTGCATGTAAGCCTGAGTGACAAGTTATGCGTCTGGTAGCGACAGGATTTTTAATTGCACCAGCTACGATCCAACCTAGTTGCGTTTTTTGAAGAACCGCATCTGGCTGGCCTTTTAAGGAGATTTGGCCTATGATGAGTAATTTGTAGAACAATTTTACCCCAATAAGAACATCGATTTCAGAAGGTTTGAATGATTGAAGGGTACAGGAATAAAACAAGGAATGTCACAAAAAATAGATTTCAAGTATTTTAATATTTTAATATAAATTCGCTGTTAATTGCTTACAAAATGAAACAAAGTTTTCTTACTGTTATATAAAGGCAACTAAAAAATATATTCTTTGAAACAGAGAATGAAATTTTGTAACAATACTTAAAAATTTATGTTTGTTGTCAAAATTGTGTGCAAATATACAAAAATACAGGAAAAAAACACCTAATGTCCATCATATCCTTGCAAGGAATGTGATAGGCATAGCCGTATTTACATTTTCTCTATTCTTGCCAATCAAGATGTCACTGATAGTGTGCAAGTCTTGTGTAAAAATCTGCTGCTTCTGGTTGTTCACAATATAACTTTAGTTTCTGCAAGTTTAAAAACTTCTTCTTTTTAATGGGTAATGTTTCTGAAAAAATAAAAAAAAAAGTGCAGGTTCTATGTTTGAGATGCTCTATGAGCTTACCTGCATATTTTGCATTAGGAAGTTCAAACTCGTTTTCTCCCAGCTTGATTCTTCCAGACTTTTTCTTTTTGTTATTAATAATAGAACTGTTACTAAAGGCGCCATTATAAGTTGATCGAAAATACATTAGCTTTGGATGATCTCGGGTGCAGTAAATTTCGCGAATTTCTTGAATTGCAAAGGGGCATTTTGCTCTGAACTTATTCTTGAAAAATGTTCCCCAGTCCTTAACCATGTGTTGCTGAACCCTTATCACAGAAAACAGTTGGTTTCGTTCTCGACTGTTCCAGTAATTCATAGTAATCTTTTGGCAATTCCATTCGTGTTTTTAGGTTAACCAGTCCCATATTCTTGTCACACTCTAGGTAGGAGTATTCTCGGATTGGAAATGTGATACGGATGGAATCAAGTCTTCGAACAGAATGTACAATATAATGCATGAAACGGAAAGCGGAATAATTTTTATTCTGTCCTCCAGCAGAGTCACAAAATATGTGCAGATGTTTGATGCTACTCTCAGCGTGATTCATTAAGAAGTCGAACAAAAAAGAGCAGACTTCATCAGATCCCTTATTTGCAAGATTTTCTGGATATGTATAGAACAGTGACTGTGCTGTACCCAAAACATGTATATTAAAAGAATACATTGACAGTTGACGCATATAATACACGTCGTTTGTCGGTATGTTTGGAAGGTATACATTTTTCTGATAGTCCACTGCAACGGCGATAAAATCATTGCTGGTTCTATCTCGACGCCTAGCTGATCGTTTTTGATTATAAAATGATTCAGCTTTTCTTTTATGGAGTTCATTTTGAATTTCCAATCTTCTTATAGCGACTTTAGCTTCTGGAGTCCCTTCGACTCTCAATCTGTTTACCTCCGCAGTAAATCTATCACATGTACTACATGTATCGCTCCGCGGATATCCGAAACTGATGTTAAATTTAGTGTTAAAAATATTACGATAAATTTCGTAAGATATTTTTTCTGTTGGATGTACCAGTTTAAACATGTTGAACATCTTGGTGATGTTAAGTTCTTCAGGTAGGTAAAGTTTTTTTGAATCGTTCAAGCTATAATGTGAAAGCCTTCCCTTGAAAGAACTAATATGGTCAAAAACGTGTTGATATGTAGAATCAGGTAAGCTCCTTATCTTGGAACTATGTTGGCCTCTTTTATCTTTCGGGGCCGTTCCTCTATTCTTTAAAGCTTTCTGCAAGTGCTCTAGTTTTCCTTTGCTAATGCCATGGATACTCAGGAAAGCTTTGTAGCAAACCGATGTCTCAACAATGCGGTCGTCTTCTTTTACCCTAATTTTATAGGAAAATACGCTATCATGAAATACAGCTTCCTCTTCTGACTTCCGATTTCGACGTCTTTGAACCGGAGTAATCGAAATTAAACTGCATAAATAACTATTTTGTTCATTGTTTGTGGGCAAATTGTTAAAATGTGACAAAATCGTCATACCTTGTTCGTTTGTTGTAACTTCAAAACATCTCAAACGCTTACAAAGACATGCCGGATCCTGCTCATGGGAAGCCAATCGAACTTTCTTCATCACATCTTGAATTCGTCCAGTTTTAGGCCTCTTTTTTGACCGTTTTGCCACATTGTCGCATTCCATTTTTGTCATAAAATATAGTACAAAGCTTCCTATTAACGATAACATAAATCACGATGCGTACTGCATGCAAGACTGGACCATTTTGATCGACGAGACTCGCTGGCACCGGAAGCCGTGGACCCTCCTTGTTTTGAACGTGTAGCGCGCGGACCTTCCTAGTTTTATGCGTGTACGGTAGATCTTCATAATGTACAGTCTACGTGTTGTTCCAAGTTTCATGCCGCTAATGTTGGCCACAAGAAAAAGCTTAGAAAATAGCACCCGATAGAACTGAAAACCAAGAAACGTAATATTTTGGACACTCCTTTGTTTGTTGTTTTACTCCTGCACCCTTCAATTGTGGATCAGCTAAGGGAATATTTTTAGGAATCTCAAGTAGAGATTGATTTATTTGAATGAGTCCCAATAGTTAGTAGGCTCACCTGAAGATTGAAGAGCTCTCAGATTCTTCTGAAGCTGATCTAGAAAGGCGCGAGTAGAAAAATCTTTTGGAATGGAAGGTAAGTCAATTAGTGATTTAAAATAAGCATCGCGAATGAACTTAAGATCGTCGTATATTTCTTTTAACAAGTTCCATGCTGTCTCATAGTTTTGAGCCGATGATTCGGCTTCGCCTGCTTCGCCTGAAAGACAGCCTTTCAAATAGAATAATTTTCGAATTGGTGGACAAGTGAGTTGAAAAGATCATGAAATTCTAGCCAGTTATCAATAGAACCGTGAAACATGGGTAAATTTATAGTAGGCAAACATGGGTTGAAAAATAAATTAGATGGTGCTTGAAAAATAGGTTCAGTCGCTGCAGAAGCTGCTGCTTGTGCTAAAGACTAATTGAATAGAGTATTGTTTTCATTGCTAAAAGAATTGGATTCACCTTTTGTTTGTTCCGCTTGCTGATTAGATAAAGAAAGCGAAGGAGAATTTAAATTTGGCGCTTCTGTATCCACTATAGCTGCCTTACTACTTGTAGATTGCAACTGTTTGTCCACGAGTAGCTAGTAAATTTGAGGCAATAGAATACGTATCAAAATATAGCTCTTCAAAATTTGTGCGATAATCGCTTAATTCTTCCGATTTTCTTCGAGAATTAACTCAAGTTCCGATTGACAAGTTTCGAACAGTTCAAGAGTTTTTTCTATTTTTTCATATCGTTTTTCTAGAGCAGGAAAGTCTTTTGACGGATCCAAACGCGATAAGAATTTTTCATAATTTGTAAGAGATCGCTGGGCAACTCCACGTTTAGTTTTTAATGCTTTAACTCGCTCGACAGACATTTTAAATGCTTAACCCTTTAACGCCGGAATATATTCGTATGAAATTCAAGATATTTCAAAGGCCAAAACGTATTTGTGAGGGTCAAGTTAAAGAGAATTGAACACAAAATATATTTTTCAGCTTATTCTTTCAGGCTTCAGGACGTGTCTTAGGTTTTGGGATACCAGGCACAAAGGCATACAGGAAAAAATACATACAGAATATTTATATTTTTAAATTATAATTCACGTACATTTGTACTCATTTTTCATTCAGACAAAGTCCAACATTGCATGTCGAACAACTCCATGATGACTTATGTGGTTCGTTTCGGGTACTGCATTGAGCACATCTTCTAGGTTTTTGATGTGTTGGCATATGTAAACATTTGTCAAACCTAATTTATAGGGGCACCGCAGGCTTATAGTTGCTAACAAATTGCTCATTGTTGTGTCTCTGACTGTTCTAACTGTACTCTTACAAGGTTTGAATCGTAATAAAATGAATTTTACACAAATGCAATGTTTCACATCGGTAGGTATTTTAGAGAAGGGGTCAGATTGGTCTTTGGAGGGATCAATAAAGAAACAAAGGTTTGTTGCTAGCATAGGTAGGAGAGATCATAATACCGGGTAATTCCCAAGATAAGGGATACAAGGAATAATTGAGGAATTACAAATGTACGGGTTGCTTGAGAAAAGATATTTGGGAATATTGAATTTTATGAGCATAAGTAGATTAGAAAGGCCCGTAAATTTGAAACCGACTGGGAAACCCAGATTATGAATAATGAAAAATTAAATAACTTAAACAAGATTAGTTAACAAATACATAAAATAAAAATAAGGCCATAAATTATTCTGTTTTGTTGTACAAATTTTAGAGCTGGCAAATCTAGGCTAAATATTAAAAAAATTAGGATTCACTTGAAAAACATAATAATTTCGATAGTGAAAATTTGAGACCGAACAGTTATGATATTTATGAATTGTTGAAAATGTTTCCCGTTTACTTCTTCGCTATTCATCTTATCAATGTCTTCATCAGTATGATATTCCTCAATGTAATAATCAGACACGCGGTCAGAAGGAGAAGAATAATAATGTTGCGGTATCGGTGATGATGGCGGCGGCTGTGGTTGTGGCGTCTCGGTGGTAACAGTCGGTGGTGGTGGTTGTTGTTGTTGATCTGTATCACCATCAATATTAATAATAACGTAGGCTTCATTATCTGCAGCCGCTATTGCTGCAGTAGCGAACGATGTAGACGGACGATTATTATCATCCGTTAAATCTAGAATATTTTCAATACGCTTAGATCTTTTAATTTTCTTTCTTTCTCCACTAGGTGGTGGATATGAAAACGACGGCTACTTTCTTTTTTTCTTAATTTCACTATAAGTCAGCGGCGATGTAGATGAAACTTTCCTTTTTTTAAGGCGGTACCAGACACATGTGACTGGTAAGCAAGTATCTATGAAAATGAATGTAGTTGGTCTATTTTCTTCTTATTTGTCCTAAATTATTAAAAAACCTGTTATGGTAACATCTAATATATACATATTGTCGTCGCCAATAAATTAGTGGGATAATAAAGAAAATACTGATTGGTAAAAAATGCTTTATTATTAATCATAGACATATAGAAGTACCTACTTTAATTTTGAGTTTTAGACAAGCTAGAGTGTTTTTCATTAAAACAAGAAAAGCACATGGCTGGTTTTTTATCACAATCACCACAAAACGTTGACACTTTGGTCATTTTCTTGTCTGCCTCTCGACTAGTTAAAGTAACCCTGAGTTTTTTATAACATTCAGTACAGTTTCTCCTACGTTTTCTTCTAGGCCCTTGCTCTGTTTGAAATGTATGTATTCGTTTCGGTGTATTAGTTGTGTTTTGATTAATTTGATTAACGCCGGTAAGCGCAAATGCTAACTTTTCTCTAAACTCGCGCATAGTAAGGTTTCTACTTGATGTGTTTATTTCATTAAACACTATATAGGAGTTTACAATTACTGCGCCAAATAAAAGTTCAAATGCGGTTTTGCGGTACCACTTTGAACCTTTTCGCAAAACGGTATAATAGGACGACATTTGATCACTTAAGTCAACCCCTTTTTTTGCGTGATTGTAGTCAATAATGCACTTGGGTTTTAGCACTGCCTGACTACTCCTATTTTTTTCCCTGTATCGTACATCACATCATGCTCCCGTTTATTTGAAATCATAAGTATTGGTCGTTTATCTTGCCATTTTATAATTTTTATTCCACTGCCGTTATGCACCCCCGCAACTTGTTTTTTTTTATTTTTTTGTAACAAATTCCTTCGGAAGGCCTTTACGATTCAACCGTAAAGTTCCACAATAAAAACTTCTTCTCTGCTGTAATTTCTTTACCAGCGGAATGCTGGAGTAAAAATTATCAGCATATAGGGTGCGCCCAGTATCCAGATATTTGTCCATAAGGTTCATTACTATTTTAACACCATGCGAATCATTGGTATTATCGTTCGGCGTTGTTTCTTTGTCACAATAAACTCTAATGTTTATTGTATATCCATCTGATGTGCAAAGCTTGTACAATTTAACACCATATATATGGGGTTTATTTTTGATGTATTGCCGCATGCCCAATCTTCTCCTCCATGGAATCATGTTCTCGTCAACAACTAAGTTTTCTCCAGGAGATAAAATGGATTGAAATTTGTCATTTAGGTGATCTAAAATAGGCCTTATTCGAAATAAACGGTCGTTCGATGCATTGAGATTTTCATTGTTATTGAAATGAATATGCTGTAGTAATAATAAAAATCGATCTCTAGTCATTTTAGAACAAATGAACTTGTTGTGGTAAAGATCATTTTTTGACCAATAGAGCACCACCGACGGAATCCTTACAAGCCCCATGCAAATTATATGGCCAAAAAATTTGTACATTTCGTCTGAATTGGTATCTGACCAATTTTTTAAATGCGACTTACTTTTCACACCCTCTGCGTTCACTTTTTGCGAAGCATACCTGTTTGTCTCGGTAACTATCAAATCTATAATGTCCTGATCTACATACAATTTGAATACATTCAGAGGGGTCCTGCACGTTTCAAAGTTAACGTTAATTTGCTGTGTAGTATTGAATTCTGCAAAACTTGGAACATTTCTATCATCCATTGGAATCCAAACATCGTTTTGAAGATCCTCTAAATTGAAAAAAAAATTGTTGACATAAATGGAAAAAATAACTGGTTGAAATTTACCAAAAATTTCGTTTGCCTCCTGCAAATCATTATCTTCCTCCACCGGGTTTTCTGTGTTATCAAATGAATCATCTGAGCCAGCAAATGAACTTGTAGGAGATGGTGACCGACTTGGCTCATATTCCGGATCTGTATCTGAATGATTTCCAGCAAATGGATCCTCTGGATCACTTTCAATTTCATTGTTGGTTTCGCTATCGGGTTCGGTATTGTAACTAAAATCAACTGCCTGGAAAGTCGACGCTTGTAAATTATCTTGCAGAACTGGCTGGATACGTGTTGTAACCTATAAAAAACACCTGTAACCTAACCTAAAATCAAGAAAAAAAAATTACCTGATTTTCATTTATGGAACTTAGTTCTTCATCCTCATTAGAAATTAGAAATTACAAATTCACAAACAAACAAGCAATGTTTACTAACGTGTTTACCAAATAAAATGCACAAGTCAAATATGTCTGGTAACGCATAAAATAAATAATATATCTTTTCGGTGCTTTACCGGTCGCAAGTGTCTGGTATGTAGAATCCATCCTAAAAATACCGGGCGCATCAAGCCGATCAAATAGGTACCTGTAACTACTGGTTTTTGAAATATTAACTTCGCCTCTGGGTGATAGATGCCACAAATGTGCTCCGCAGCAACGGAATACACGGTACCAGGCACATGTGACTGGTAACGCAGCGAACGTGTTAAGTCAAGTTAGGTTAGGTTGAGTCGTGTTAAGTTAGGTTAGGTCAGGTGAGGTCAGAATAGATTAGGTCTGGTTGGGTTAGGTTAGGGTAGATTAGGTCGTGTTAGGTCAGGTTAGGTTGAATCGTGTTAGGTTAGGTTAGATTAGGTCTAGTTGGGTTAGGTTTGGTTAAGTCGCGTTGCTATGTCTCTCCCAACATTGTACTAGGTAATTTTAAAGAATACATTGACAGATTGGCGCAGCATATACGGAATGGGAGAAAAGATGTGGTTGTTTCGGGGGACCTCAACGCTAAATCTACTATGTGGAATTCAGACAGCACTGACCACAGAGGAGAATATGTGGAGGAATGGATCAGCGAAGTGAACATGACGGTACATAACACCGGGAGGGTACCAACGTTTAGCAGAGCTGAGCAATCCTCCATCATTGACATCACCTTGTCCACTGGAGAACTATCGACCAGAATATCAGATTGGCATGTGTCGCAGGTTGAAAGTGGCAGCCTTCATAATTATGTGCTGTATAGAGTGGAGACCGAGCGTAAGGCTACAAAAATCGAAAGGCACCAAGAAATATACGTGGACGCTAGGGCTTTTAGGGACGCGTTCGAACTGCTTAGCCACAACATTGTAGGGATGACAGAGCTGATAGCCTCAACGAAATGTGCACAGAAAATGAGCCAACGATTTGGGAAGGATGGGACGTCTAGGCAGCAACCAGCCTGGTGGAGTGAAGCCATTCAAGACCTGACGACAGCATGTAATCGATGTAGGAGAGGTCACTAGGGCGAGACGAGCGCGATTAGAACCTGTAGATATTGCAGCTAAGGAGGCGGTCTACAAGGAAGCAAGACGAAGCCTAAGGAAGCAAATAAGCAAGGCCCAGAAGGAGGGATGGAAGGAGCTATGCGATCGGCTCGAGGATGATCCCTGGGGTCAGGGTTATAGGATAGTCATGAAGGAGCTTAAGGGCTACCAAACCTCGTATGATCTCGATCAATCGAGGAAATTAACACTGCTGAGGGATCTCTTCCCTGAAATGGATACGGAGCACCAAGAGGCACACGAGGTGGTGCACGGAGCAGCATCCCCCCCTTTTACCGCGGAAGAGCTGGAAGTGGCAAAAAGTAGATTGAAGAGTAGGAGAGCCCCAGGACCAGATGGCATTACACCCGAAGCAGTCAAGATGGTAATGGAGCTTGCACCAGCCGCTCTACTTAAGGTATTCAACGATTCGTTTACACTTGGAGTCTTTCCTGAACAGTGGAAGCAGGGTAAGGCCATTCTCATATCCAAAGGAGATCCCAGGGTAGGCCTGAAATATAGGCCAATCTGTCTACTTGACGGTTTCGGGAAAATATACGAATATCTGTTCAAGGCTCGGCTGGTGAAGGAGATTGAGGAAAGGGGTGGATTCGCAAACTCCCAATTTGGATTCCGGACTAATAGATCGACTGTGGGAGCCATAGAGGCTGTCATGGACGCGGTGAAGGGCGCGAGGACGACGTGGGCAATAGTTATGTTGATCGACGTCAAAAACGCGTTCAACACTGCTAAATGGCACCTGATTGATGGGCAGCTAAGGGATCTTGAGGTGAGTGCACACCTGTGCAGGGTGGTAAGGGACTACCTCACCAAACGGACTATACAAATAGATCGGACGGAGATGAACCTCACCCAGGGAGTCCCACAGGGCTCGGTTCTCGGACCGACGCTGTGGAATGTCCTGTATAATGGGGTATTGTTGCTGGATCTGCCCAGGGGGTGCACCACTGTGGCCTATGCTGACGATCTGGCTCTCATAGTCGGTGCTAATAGTAAGGAGGAGATGGTTGTCACTGCCAATCGGAGTATTGAGAGGATTATTAAGTGGCTCACAAAGCACGGACTGGAAATCGCTCCACACAAAACGGAAGCCATCATCGTGAAGGGGCCCAGAAAAAGGGAGAACATCCGCATTATGGTAGCGGATGCGGCTATCTCGCCGAGCAAATATGTCAAATATCTCGGAGTATGGATCGAGGATAAGATGATATACAATGAACATGTGAGAAAGACATGCGAGAAGGCCAATAAGCAGGTGGCTGCCCTGACAAGAATTCTACCGAATATCAGGGGGTCATGTATAAGAAGGGTATTGTACGGCACTCGCGGTAATAACGGCGATTGCCCCGATTGACCTCATGATAGAGGAAAGGACCCGCATCTACAACAGAAGGGTAGCTGACCGGGCGTGCAAGGAGGAAAAGAGGGGGAGGACTATGCAGCAGTGGCAGGACAGGTGGGAAGCCAATAATGTAAACGCACAATGGACTAAGCGGCTAATCCCAGACATAAGGGAGTGGGTGGACTGCAAACACCGGACTGCGGACTATTATCTTACTCAGGCACTGAGTGGACATGGCTCTTTCAGATCCTTCACCAAAAGGATAGGGAAAACAACAGATGATAATTGTGTTTATTGTGGAGCGATCGACGACCCGCTGCACACAATATTTGTGTGCGAGAGATGGTACAGAGAGAGAAGGATTATGGAAGGAGTCTTTGGAGGGGGTCTTGCTCCCGGGAGCCTGGTGAGAGCGATGATCGGTAGTCCGGTGTTGTGGAAAGCTGGGCATAAATTTCTTCGAAACCTGATAGAGGAGAAGGAAAGGGAGGAGAGAGAACTGCAGAGGATTGTAGAAGTATGAGGTTATAGCCGTATACATAAATGCCGCCTCTACCTGATGTTTGATGTCGAATAGATGGTTCCAGGTAGAGGAGGGGCAAATAGGGTTGGGTTAGGTCAGGTTACGTTAGGTTAGGGCAGGTTAGGTTAGGTCTGGTTGGGTTAGGTCAGGTTAGGTTAGGTCGGATTAGTCCGGGAGACTTAGGATACATTCACCGCCCAAAAAAAAAGGTGGATGTATCGAGGTGAATGGCAACACTTACCTTTCTCAGGCCGGTGTGATGCGGAGACGAATAGCCTCTCCACCGGCAAGACCGCTAGGTGCTTACTTGTGGCTGGACTGTCTTTACAGAACTCAACGGATCTAGAGGGGAAATCCTCGATGAAAAAAACCTCCTGGAGACACACATCTGGTGTGCAGGGACGGCGGACCCTGGGAGTTCTCTGGCTTATCTTACCCCTCTTCAACTTGTCTGGGTAAGATAACTTCTCTTCTATTCTATCGGCCTTCCTTAGACATCTCTTGTTCTCTTCCGACCCCGACGCTATTAGGGTATCCGAGGGCTAGGAGTCATTCAGTTTCTTACTATAGGATGCAGGGGAGGCGGCTGCAACCTCTTCTCTTCCAGCCTCCCTCCGAAACCAGAGGCGGAGCGAGAGGGAGACTACCGCGGCACCATCGTGCGGAAGGGATGCGTGGCACAGAGGTGAGTAAACGTGTCTCTAGCGATGCTTCCTGGAAATGGCGACCCAGGGGGGACTGAGCCTTACCCCTGCATGCGGGGCTCTGCAGGAGTGGACCTGAAATTACCCTAGCTATTCGTGGGAACTATTATGGATGAACAAAAAAATTTACAAAAAACGAAGGATGACAAGCCGGTTTAGGGAACTGAAGAGAAGCCGGGAAAAGGTAAGAGGATAGTAGGGGAACGGGAGTTGGAAGAGGAAAAGGCTATCTTTGAGAGAAGAAGCAAGGTCCTGAGATCGCCGATAACATTGGCGCAGAGTACCTGTGAACAAGAGGAATCAACATCCAAGGATCAGAAATCATTCCCGCTGAGGACGTCGTGGGAAGAGTTAAAAGGGGTGACCCCCATCGCTAATCAAAGTGGTGAGGATAGACAGCAAAACAGAGAGCATGACGAAAACGCAGAAAGACAGCACAAATTCTTGGCTCGGATAACGACCAGGATTGGGAGGACCAGGGATTTCTCGATACCCTCCTTAGATCCCCGGAAAGAGGTAAGAGAAAGCGGAGCAGTCCGCCCACCAAGAACAAAAAGCAGGAAGTAGATGGAGACGAACTAGAGGACGAGAACAGATGCTTAACCACCATCATCGGGAAGATCAGGAAACTGGCCAGATTGGTGAAGGAACACCCCAACACCAAAAAAGAGATGAAAGAGGTAACAAGGATATTAATCAAAACAGCGAATAAAGCGGAAAGACAATCTACTCAGGATAAGAGAAGGAAGATGGAGCACGCAAGGGATGGAAGAAGCGCGAGCAGGAGCACACAAGTTACGAACCAAATTATGAAGAAAACCATTTCCACACAAGTAGACGAGGAGACCATAAGAAGAGAGCAGGAAGAGAAAAACAACGAAGACAGAGATAGGATCAAGGATCACCTTGAGGGGTCTGTCGACATGGAAGGCTGGAAGGGTCTAAGAGAAATAATTGATCTCCAATGGGAAGAGAGTGCATTCAAAAGAACTAGAGTAACCTTCGACATGAAGGAAATCAATGAAGCGGGAAAGTATGATCTTATCTTACTTGTAGACCTAAAAATAAAAAATGAAGTGAGGATACTAGAAGAGGTATCAGTCAGATACCCAGACATTGAAGACCTCCTCTCTGAGGAGATAACTAAAATTGAAAACATTAAAAAGACGACAAATACGATAACGAGCAAAGGAACAAGGGAAGTTACTAGTGCACTATACGTCATACCAATAACTACAGGTGAAACAGGAGAAATGAGCTTGACAAAACAGACATAGGAAGGTATCAAGTGCCTTAGACAACAGATATTACCACAGAATTACGATGGGAAACTAGGGATAATGACAACGGAAAGCCTAAACGAGAAATATCTCCAAAAATGCGCTGAAAAGTACCTTTCAAGGCACGAAAACAAACGTAATAGTGTATAACAGTAGACAAAAAAACAGCGAAGATAGAACGGAAAAAAAATGGGACAGAAAAAATAATTGTGAAGACAAGTGGTAAAAACTATGCAGAGGTGTTGAAGGAGTTGAGAAGCAATACCAATATTAAAAGAACAGGAGTGAAAATTAGGAGATAGAAAACGGAAATATAAACGCGAGGGTAGAATTCACGAAGAGGGATACGATCATACATATCTTCGACATTGAGGCAGACATGAATGAACAAAACGTAAAGGAAGCGATCCTCAGGGTAGTTCGAGGATGCAAAGAGGAAGACGTTAAAATAATATCGATTAAGCCAAATATGATCGGAAACCAAAACGCAATGTTATCAGTGGACAGGAGTACTGCGAGAGAACTAGCTAAGAATGGAACCAATAGAATTGGATGGGCCCCTTGCAAAGTGAGAGAGAGGATTAACATCACGCGATGTTTCAGATGCCTGGAATTTGGGCATAGGAGAGAAGAGTGCAAAGGTGCAGATAATACTAAAAAGTGCCTCAATTGTACACAAGAGAGACATATAGCTAAAGAGTGTATAAATGTAAGTCATTGCACTACCTGCATGATTGAGGGTCACAGGGCGGACCAGATGAGATGCCCGAACTATAGATGGCTGGTGAATGCTAAAGAAAACAACAGGAAAAAAGGAGGCCAGTGGAAAAGAGAGGAGCGAAAAGGAATAGGAAGAAAAACCAGCATCGAAAATGCAGTTACTTCAAATCAATACTGGAAGAGGACGAGCAGCACAAGACGCAGTATATGCAATGGCAGAACGACTGAAAGCTGACGTGGTGTTTATACAAGAACCAAACAATGCAATAACTAGGAAACAAGAACTCGTGGTAGATAAGAATGAGGATGCGGCAATGTTTTGTAGAAACAAAAATATCGGAATATTGTCCCATCAAGCCTACAAAGGATATATAAAAGTTGACTTTATATATCTCCTAATATAAGCGAGAAGAATATAAAACTTCAATGGATGAAATTATGATGAGAATAAGGAAAGAAGGTAAAGAAAGTATCGTCCTGGGCGATTTTAACGCCAAATCAACATTATGGGTATCTGATAGAACTGAAGAAAGAGGAAGATATATGGATGAATGGCTGGCATCATTGGACATGGGAGTGAAAAATGACGGAATCGCACCTACTTTTGTGAGAGGAAGGAGTAAGTCATTAATAGACATCACATGCACTTCTCATAAGCTGAGTGACAAAATCCAGGGATGGAAGGTTGTGGAAGAGGAAGAATCTGTAATTCTGCATAGATACATAGTATTTACAATTGATATAAGACCGTATGCGAGAAAAAATAACATTAAGGAAGTGAGTAAATGACACAAACAAATATTCAAAGAAGCACTACTTGTAGTCTCTCAAGAAACGGAGATAGACAATTATAGGGCACTGACGGAAAGAATCAAGATGGCCTAGAATTTTGCTATGGTTACGGATGATTGGAGAAATCCACAACCGTACTGGTGGACCGACGAAATTGATACCAAATGGCGGGAATGTAATAACAGGCGAAGAAGGGTGATTAGAGCTAGAGCCACAGGAAACGGAAGAGAAGAATAAGTTGAGAATATGGAAAGTGAATACAAAGAGGTATGCGATCAACTACAGGAGGACCGTACGGACTGGGTTGCAAAATTGTTACCAAAAACATAAAACAGATCTCAGTACAGTATGACCTAACGACCGTTGAGAAACTAGAAATAACAAGAGAACTATTTCCCGAAAAGGTTGATGGATGGAATAGAGAGCAAACACCTGTAGCAGAAGAAGAAAAATTCACAAAAGCAGCAGCCAAAAAGATGAAGGTAGGAAAAGCTCCGGGCCCAGACGGAATTATTACGGAGGCAGTTAAGGAAGCATTGACCATTATCCCAGAAATATTTTTGAATATTCACAATTACCAAAGGGATCACCTTATGAGGAGAAAAGAAAATATAGACCAATATGCTTGGTGGATACCCTGTCAGAGCTATACGAACAAATGCTGAAAGCTAGAATAGAGAGAGATCTTAATGAACGTGAAGGGCTCTCACAACGACAATTTGGGTTCCGCAAAGGCAGTTCCACAGTAGACGCTGTGAGATGGGTCTTGAGTGCAACCGACGAAGGGCGAAAGAAATGGGCTGCCAAAGTATTGCCATTGAATTGCCATTCTGCCATTGAATGGCAGAATCGGTGGGAGGTAAATCTTACGGTCGGGCAATGGACCAAGGGTATGGCTGAAGTGTGGGCATAGAAGATTAGATTACTATATAACGCAATTTCTGACTGGGCACGGTTCATTACGGAGCTATACGTACATGATAGAGAAGAGCAGGAATGAAAACTGCATTTACTGCAGCGAGAGAGATACGCCAGCACATACTGTTTTCGAGTGCAGAAGATGGGAGAGAAAAAGGGAGCAAACGGAGATAGATGTGGGAACACAGCTAACATCCGAAAACATAATAGCGCAAATGTTAGAAGAGTAAATGAAATGATCAAACATCCACAAATTTATCGTGGATATTTTAACGGAAAAAGAAAATGAGGAGAGGCAACAACAAAACTTGGACGGACAATAAGAAGTGACCTTTTATTGCCAGGCTAATTCAAAAAATATCCCCTTGGATGATACCGAATTAGTCAACGCGGCAAAGAGGGAGGAGTTTTAGTGGCTACACCCCTCACCTGAGGAGTCGGTCCCAGGTGTATGAATGTATTTCTCCCTCCAAAAAAAAGGTTAGGTTAGGTCAGATCTGGTCAGGTTATGTAAGGTTAGAGCAGGTCAGGTTAGGTCAGTTAAGATTAGGTCAGGTTAGAGCAAGACAGGTCATGTTAGGTTAGTTTAGGTCAGGTCTAGTCAGGTCAGTAAGCTTCGAAAAACTACGCTTTTTTTATTTATCAGGGTAGACGGTTGGAGATGGGTGTGCACAAATACGGGATCTGTTCGAAAACAAAAAAAACGGAAATGTTCTTATGCAAGAGAATTTCGACATGGAACATTTTTTTCTAAATCCAAAATATCTATTTTTCAAATATTGGGATTTGTCAATCTTTGGGTGTCAAATGCAAATTTGACATTAATATTAGAGCAATTGGATATTTCCCAATCTGCTGCTGTAGATTGGGCAAGTTTTTGTAGGGAGGTGGT
The DNA here is from genome assembly GCF_025532065.1 of Leptinotarsa decemlineata. Taxonomy (NCBI): domain Eukaryota; kingdom Metazoa; phylum Arthropoda; class Insecta; order Coleoptera; family Chrysomelidae; genus Leptinotarsa; species Leptinotarsa decemlineata. Next base: position 1,358,498 of record NW_027412614.1, read on the forward strand.
TTTCGATGCATTTTTCACCAAACCAGAAAAAGATATTCACTGTGAGTATCTTGCCTTTAGAGTAAAGCATTTCAAGAATTCAAAATGAGTATGAATAATGATGAACCAAATAAAATAAAGTTACAAATCAAAATCCTTTCCTCTTGTTTGGATTTAGTTATTGGATTCAATCAACCAAATATTATACTAATTCGAGTACCAGCATCTTGTTGGTAGTAATGGAGCTTCAGATCGGTTCTACTGAAAATTACTTTTCTCATCTCTAAAACGTCAACATTCTTTTTACGGTCAAATATTTTCCCTTAAAAAGAAATTCATTAGACCATCGATGATGCTGATTCAATTAGTGCATGAAATTTGTAGATAAAAAGCATTGCATCGTTTTAGTATTGAGAAAAGTACTTTTCAGCAAATTCAGTGATTGAATTTACATGAATCTCCCATCGAAATAGATCAAGATATTGAATAATTGTGAGAATATAGTTAGTTCAACAACCCAATTTCTTAATACATTGATATATTGATATATCAATGTATGATATATATATATATATATATGTATGATATATACAGTTTATATATTTACATGTAATATATCGTGTTTTTCAAAAGTCCCAGATCCAGTAACTTGGCCTAGATATGTTTATCTGTTCTGCCATGTACTAGATCTATAGACTTTCTAAAAAAGTATACATTTTATGATAATAACTAAGCAGTGAGTAGAGAAAAAATTTAGTAGAAAAATTAACATGATAGATTCAATGAATTTTTTCTTTTTTAAAAAAATAACAAATAATTATATAATATAAGTTGCAAATGGTGAGGATTCCAAACCGTTTCAAGCAGGGTCAGTTACAGAGGAGAACAGATAGTTTTTAAAGGCAAGGTTCATATTAAATTATTATTCATTATATTATATAATTTGTTTGAAAATTGTAGAATATGTTTCTTTGTTTCTTTTTTGAATTGTTCAAGTTTTCGAATACATTTCAATTCAATCGGAATGAAGTTGAAGAATTTAGGGCCGAAGAAAAAGAAAGATCTTTGCGTTAAAGATTTTCTGAAAAGTTGTATACTGAGATTGAAATTACTAGTGGATCTGGTTATTCCAGTTTTTCTCTGGTTAGATGTTTCGTGTCTGATGTACATTCTTCTTAAACACTGGTGAGTAAATAACAGTTTTATATTCAAGACCTGTGATTCTTGGTATAGCATGTCAGTGGAATAGCGTTTATTTTTTTTCAGAATAATTCTTAGAAGAATATTTTGTGTTTTTTGCAGAGAATCAAGTGTAGTATTGAAGGCCCCACCCCATGCTGTAATACAGTAGGTCATTACAGATTCAGCTAGGGAATTGTAAAGTAAAAGGAGATTTTTTCTGGTAAGTACGTCTCTCAGGATATAAAAACTGTGCATCAAGACTCTTAAACGGTTATTAACATTTGTGATGTGATCTGACCAGCGCGTGCATTGATCTAAGACTACTCCTAAATATTTGATTTTTTCCACTTTTTTTACTATGGAACATGTGCAATCGATCTTATGACAGTCTGTGATGTGTAATTGTATCAGAATATTTTTTGGTTGGGTAGTGACTGTTGGCGTAAATGTGAGAAATTTTGTTTTTTCAATATTTAGGGTGAGTTTGTTTAAGTTTAGCCAGTCGTGTATTTTTTGCAAGTCAGTCTCAGTAGTTTCTTTTACTTCCTCCCAAGTTTCTCCTGTGAAGATCAGAGCTGTATCATCTGCATAACAAAAATAGTGTCCTTTAAATCCATTAATTCTTGTAATATCATTCATGTACACAAGGAACAGTATCGGTCCTAATACTGTCCCCTGTGGTACACCGATTTTTACTTTTGAAACGTTACTTATTTCTTGTCCAACTTTTACCTGTTGTACTCTACTTGTTAGGTAATCAGTCATAAGGTCAGCCGACAGACCACGTATACCGTAATGGTGCAGCTTATTGAGTAAAATTTCGTGAGAAACTGTGTCGAAGGCCTTGGCAAGGTCGAGGAATACTGCAACGCATTTCATCGATTTGTCCAAGGCCCCGACTGTCTCCTCCAGGAAATCCACTACAGCATTTTCAGTGTTTGAGTTCTGTACAAAACCATATTGCCTATCAGTGATGACATTATGTTTGTGAAAAAAATTCAACAGTCTTTTTTTACCACCTGTTCAAATATTTTTGCTAAGTTGTTTATAACAGATATTGGTCTATAATTACTTGGTTCACGACGGTCACCTGATTTGAAAATTGGAGTGATGAGAGAGTCTATCCATTTCTGTGGAATTTTTTCACTTGATAAGCATAGATTAATTATGTGTACTAGTGGGGATAGGATAAATTCATGAATGTATTTTATGGTTTTAACTGAGAGTTTGTCTGGACCTGAAGAACAATTATTTTTCAGTTTAGATATCTGAATAATGATTTCATTTTTTGTTGCAGGTTCTAAATATATGGTTGAATCATTTCTTGCTAAGGAGTGTCTGGCTGAATTCATTTTGGGAATTTTTTCTGACATATTGATACCGAGATTGGTGTAAAAATTATTAAATATGTTGGCTTTTTCTTTGTTGCTTGTTATCATATTTCCAATTTTATTTTTCAATGGTGTGTCTTCTATTTGTATATTGTTCTTTTTCTTATTGCGACCAGTTATATCATTTATGACATTCCATATTTTTTTATTGTCTTTTCCAGCTTCCTCTATTTTGTGCTGATAAAATTCATTTTTTGTTTTTTTAATTAAAGCATTGAGTTTATTTCGAAATTCTTTGTAGTTTCTCTCGTTTTCGACAGTGTGGTTTTTAATTAGTTTTTTTTTCCATAAGATCCTTGCGTTTAATAGATGTGATGAGACCTAAGGTAATCCGCGGTTTGATTTTTTTATACTTTTTATTATTTATGATTCTTACTTTACTTGAATTTGTTATGTAATCAAAATCAAAAAATCTTTATTTCCGTAGACCTAGGGAAGGCATGGAAAAAGTCACATTACTCAGTACAATTACAATGAGGTCACAATCATAAAACAACATAATTATAAGATATACTATATAACATTTAGACCATAAAAGGGATACAAAAATTAAAATTTAAAATTCCAAATCAGACTGAAAAAATTCATCAAGCGAATAAAATACCTTTTCACATAATAGTTTCCGAACTTTTTGTTTAAAGAGCTTTACACTAGTTATTTTTTTAATGGATATTGGGAGCTTGTTGTACAGTTTTATTGACATGATATGAGGTCCATTAGTGACCTTGGCTAACTTATGACTAGGAATTAAAATGTTATAGTTTTTTCTCAGGGTGAAGCCCGAAAGAAGACATGTATCATCTCTGTTTTGAAACTTGGAGCAATTTGATTTAACGTAGATTACGCAATTCAAATCAAATCAAATCAAATCAAATTTATTTATTCCATGTTAATATACAATTTGTTGTATGACATACATAATTAATAAATTTCAATTATCTTGAATGAGTAACTTTCACCTAGACATTGAAATGCCTGTATTGTGATCTGTTACTCACCAAGATAAGAGCTCAGTAAGTACATTTTATAAAATAATAAAAAAATATGATAATATTATAATAATTCATGATAATACGATTAGTGAGAAAGAGAAAAAAATAAAATAAACATTTTTTTTTTCAAACTCTGAGGAAACAAAAACAAAAAAAATACAATATACAAATACAATATACAACAATATACAAATGGTATAGGAGTTGCTATTCAATGTGTAAAATTCTTTTTCATTCCTTTTAGTATATGTCAAATTTTTGAGGGTTTTCGATTATGAATTGTTTGAGCTTTTGTTTGAATTTATTAATTCCTTTGATAATTTTCAATTCTACTGGGAGTATGTTGTATAATTTCGGACCATAATAAAACACGAATCTTTGTGTATGGCTTTTCTTGTATAGAGGTATTTTTATATTTAAATTCTCGATTGCTCTAGTTCTTACCGTTATACGTGTTGAGTAATTACTAAATTTCGGGAACATCCATATTAGACACAGGTAACTGTATAATGATCTTACGTTTAGTAATTTAGTCTCTTGATATAAATGATCCGTTGAAAATCGTCTATTTTTTTTCAAAATTATTTTCAAAATTGAGTTCTGTGTTATTTGTAAGCTGTTAATGTGGTTGTCGAAAGTACCCCCCCATGATGTCATGCAATATCTTATAATGGATTCTGCCAAAGACTGATATATTAATAATAAGTTTTTTTTAGATAGAATATCTCTGAGACTATAAAATTTACGCATGAGTAGCCTCATCCTTTGTATTACATATGAAATTTGTTTGTCCCATCTCATATGTTGATCAATAACAAGACCCAAATATTTAATGGATACAGCTTTTTCTATTATCGGGCATTTACAATTGTAATTTTTTGTGCAGGTCATTTTGTGTAATTTCAGTTCATTAATATGCGGCTGATCATCTGAATTTAGTGAAAAAGCCATAAATTTTGTTTTATTCACATTTAGACTCAATAGATTATTATTCAGCCAAAGGAAAATTTTTCTCACATTGATTTCAGCAGTTTCATAGACTGTATCCCAACTATCACCAGTAAAGATCAAGGCCGTATCATCAGCATAACACACTATATGACCGTGAAATTCATTAATTTGTGTAATTGCGTTTATGTAAACAAGAAAAAGAATCGGGCCAAGTACTGTACCCTGGGGTATACCAACATTGATTTGTAATGTTGTACTGAGCTTGCTACCAATTTTAACAGTTTGAGTCCGTTCTTTTAAATAATTCTGCATTAGTTGCAGAGTATGACCTCTAATACCATAATTACACAATTTTTGGAGTAGGATTTCATGTGACACAGTATCGAACGCCTTTGCCAAGTCCATAAATACCGCAAGACATTTCGAAGACTTGTCCAAGGCCCCTACTGTTTGTTCTACGAAGTCGAGCAAGGCATTTTCTGTATTCGATTTGTTTATGAACCCGAATTGTTGTTGTGTTATTACCTGATGTTTACTAAAGAAATCAATTATTCGATTTTTGACAGATTGCTCGAATAGTTTCGCAAAATTATTGATGACAGAAATTGGTCGGTAATTGCATATTTCACTTTGACTTCCAGATTTAAAGACTGGAGTTATTCTACTAACTTTCCACTGAGACGGTACATTACCCTTTTTGTAACACAAGTTAATCAAATGAACTAGTGGTTTCAATAGGTATTGATGTATATGTTTTATCAGTTTGCTAGTTATTTCGTCAGGACCTGGTGCACTATAGTTTTTTAACTTAGAAATTAGACATATTATTTCATTTTCTGTCACTGGTTCGAAAAATAAGGAGGATGCTACCTTGGTATCATTTAAAAAGTTTTTGGGTAGGTCACATTTTTCAATTTTTTTTGCCATATTTGCACCTACACTATGAAAAAAGTTATTGAACAGATTAGCTTTTGCTTCATTACAACTTACGGTTTCACCATTTCCTTTATTGATTGTTGTGCTTTCTACATTATTTCTATTTGCATCCATGTTTGTGATATCTTTGATTATTTTCCAAGTTTGTTTACAGTTGCCATTAACCTCTTGTAGTTTATTTTTATAATAATCATTTTTTGTTCGTTTTATTAAGTTATTGAGTTTATTTCTATAGTCCTTATATTTTCTTTCAATTTCTTGAGTATTTTTAAGCAGAAATGTTTTTTTTAGGCTATCCCTCGTTTTAATCGACTGTATCAGTCCTAATGTTATCCAAGGTTTTAGCTTTTTGTTTCTTTTGTTATTTATAATGTTCGTTTTAGTTGATTCCGTGATATATTTTTTCAGTTTATCTATAAATTTATTGTATGAAATTTGTAGCTCATTGCATGATAAAATTTTCATTCCAATTCTCTCTATTCAAAAGTGCTTTCAGTTTTTCAGTTTACCGAAATTTATTGTTTTGAAATTTGTTATTGTCGGTGGTGCATTCGTTTTCGGTAATCGGGAGATATATATAAATGTTGCTTAATGATCTGTCAAGCTACTGTGAATAACAGATGGGTCAACATTTATTTTATGGTTTATAAAATCATTTTTGTTAATAAAAATATGATCAATGATGGCGTTACAGTCTTTTGTTTCTTTTGTGGGAGCGTTAATGCATGAATGGAAACCATTTTCGCTCATTATATTTTTATATAGGTTAGTGTGTTGTGTAATCATATCCTGTAGATTAATATTAATATCTCCTAAAAAAAGTTCAATAGTTTTTTTTATTATAATTTAAAAAATAATTCTGCAGATCAAGTAAGTAGGTTGGCAAATCGATAGAAGGGGGCCGGCATGAGGCTGTAATTCCTATTTCAATATTGTTATTCGAATGATTCTGGAAAAATGTTATCCTCAATAGTTTTGTGTCGGTTAAAGAAATGATTTGGACATTAGCTGAAATAGTTTTTTTGATATAAACAATCAACCCGTCATTTTGATTTATTTTAGACTCATTATAATAAATAGCAAAATTCTGTAAATTAAATTCACTCACCTCTTCTACTTTCCATGTTTCTGATAGAACAATTACGTCTAATTTGTCCAAATCTTCTTGTAAATAAAGAAGTAGCTCATCAAAATTTTTTCTTATACTCCGAATGTTGAAATGAACAATTCCTATATCACCAACTCGTCTGATTTTATCTCCACAAAAGTAATCATGTAAGTCATCATAAACATTTGTTTTTGTTTCCTCATCGTTATCCAAACTATTAAGTACTTCGAGCATATGTAAGTAAATAAGCTAATATATGTACAAATTTTAACATACACCCAAACTCCAATATTTTAATGTAAATCTAAAAAAACATTATATATAATCATATAAACAGAAACATAAACATGAATATGGAATAATATATCATCATTATATCAGTTTATTGAAATCTTCAGTCTTGACAATAATTATTTTAACCCCAGTATTAGCATAAATATTTCCTGAATCTGTCCATACATTATTTATACCATACTTTTCGATAGCTCTGGCTAAAAGTTTCACTCTTAAACTCGTCAGGTCCTCTCTTATTACTATTCCAGTTCCCTTGAGCATTTTTTTATTGCTATAAACTTTCTTTTTGGTTTCATGATTATTTGCTTTAATGAAAACACCTCTAGTTTTATGCTCTTCTTTCCTTCCCACTCTGTAACATATCTCTATATCTTGGTCCACTAAATTGATGCCCATTTTGGAATTGATTAAGCGTATAACTTCTTTCTTGGTTCTTTCAATTAAGAATATACATGCAAGTAACAGTTAATATATTCAACTTTGCAAAAAGTGGTTTACAGGAATCGAGTGGTTTTTTAAAACAAATTGTTCTAATAATCTTTTTCTGGAAAATTAATAAGTCACTGATTCTATTGCAGTTGCCAAAACTGCCAAAATTTAACTTGTCGATGAACAGTTGATACGCTGTTTGGGATTCATTTGATATGAGAACGTCATCCCATGTTTCATTTATAAGAAAACTTTTCAATTTTTCACAATTTACGTTGGTAATTCTCACATCATTTTCTGTATTTTCAGATTTGTTATTGTTCAATGGAATATATATGAAAGGTGTGAAGTGGTCTGTCATGTCAGTTCGAAATATCACGGGTTCGATTTCGGTTTCGTTTTTTATACTGTTTTTCATTCTGACAGATACATGATCAATTATAGATTTTGTGTTTTCTGTAACTCTTGTAGGTTGATTTATGTACGATATGAAACCATTTGAGTTTAATATATTCAGGTAATTGCTTGATTCTTTTTTCGAGATGTCAATATTAATGTCTCCAATATATACCTCTGTATTTTGTTTTTCAATGTTATTTAAGTATGTCTCGAGGTCCTCCATAAATACTGTACAATCTGTTGCATGTGGTCTATAGTATGCAGTAATACCTATTTTACATTTTTTTGTTGAATACCCTACGTTACATATTAGCCTGAGGAATTTACTTTTACTTTTTTCAACAATAATCGCTTCCACTGATATGCTATTTTTTACGTATATAACCACACCATCACATTTATTAATTGTAAATTCGTTGTAATGAATACTATAGTTAGGAATACTGAAGTTAGAAATGTTTTTAATATTTCCCGTTTCTGATAATACAACTATATCTAATAAAAAGTTTGCATTCTCAATATAAACCAAGAGTTCGTCATAGTGCTTTTGAAGACTTCTAATATTGAAGTGAGCTATTCCTATGCCATTCCTGTTTCTATCTGTTATCTCCTGTATGTAGCCCTGGAAATTATCGTGAACTTTCGTATCAATTTCAGTGTCATTATCTAGCACCTTCAGGAAATCTATCATGGTAGGCACAGAAAATTAAGAGCAACCTGAAAAATTGAAAAAATTCATTTAATTTATAGAATGAAGTAGTTAATATGATATGGTAACAATACTCTGTGGGATTTACATGTATAATTTCACAGAAATTTTTCAAAGTCCTTTCTAGTTTTCATGATATGTACTTTATTGTTATTATTGAAATAGATTTTGCCATTATTGGTCCAAACAGTTTTCAGTCCGAATTTTTCTATTGCGACATTCAATTGCTTCACTCTTGCTTCCGATAGGTCTTCTTTTATGACTATTCCCGTTCCTTTGAGTAATTTCTTCTTTCCATAAATTATTTGCTTGAGTTCCAGACTATTTAGCTTCAGAAAAATTCCTCTCGTTTTATTTTCCACTTTTCGGCCAACTCTGTAACAATTTGAAATGTCCCCATCTGTCAGATTGAGGGACATTTTTGAATTGATAATTTTTTTAATTTCTTCCTTTGTTACTTCATTTGGTTTTTCTTTGAGGATAAATACTCTCAAGTTACACGACCTGGTAGCTTGATCCATTTGATCTACCTTGTCTTCCATTTCATATTTTTCTTTTTCTGCTATTTCTAATTTGTTCTCCATACTTTTGAATTTTTCATTCATATCGGTGTAATTTTGTTCGAGTTCCGCCACTGTATATACAACCTTCATTAGTTTCTGTTCTAGGGCCTCGGTGACTTTGTTTACTATTTGATTGATAAGAGAATCACTTTTTATGGTTTGGCTCACTGCTTGATTGACTGCGAATTCTATTTCCTCACGAATTTCTCTTGTAAGTACCATATTTTCTTCTTTAATTTTTGATGGTTGATACCAGGATGTCACTATGATTATAGTATGCACTTTTCAATTTTATTTCAGACGTAGTAACTTGTTTATTTGCTTGATTTTCAGGAGCTCAATTCACAATCGACTACTCGCTTCCTTGCATGGAAGAATGAAATACCATTCCTATGATTTTCTCAACTGGATTATTGATCTACTTACGTATCACAATTTTTTAATCAGCTGCTGATGGGAGTCTTGCGGATAATATTTCATATTCAATACCGATTATGTTAATGCCATGGAAAACTTTTCAACATGAGAATGAGCAGAATATAAATGAAAATTGAGAAGTTTTAGTAATAAACTCATTCAAAATTATTAAATTATAATAGACTTCTACAAATATTCAAACAGAAATTCTTCACAAATGTTTAATCCTAATCATACACAAAAATATATTTTGTATTTTCCAGTCTCTTAAAATTTTTTTGATGCTCTATAAGAACTTAAATAAATAAAAATAAGGGAAACGAAACCAAATTAATATTTTCTACAAATAATATTTTCATTAATAAAATAGTGATTGATTTTACAATGATTTTGAAATAAAAACAGATGTCCACAAAAAGCAACTTCACTGTTCTCTATGGTGTTCAACGATAGCCTATTGGTAATCAATAGATTTGATGGAATGTCCATGATTTCTTTTTTCAAGTAAAGTAACGTGTCAATGACGTTAATCCTTTTGTCGCAGTAGTTCCACTCTTCATTAAAGCGATTTAGTACTTGCCCATTTAAAAGTTGTGTTATGGGCCGCGCTCGAAATCGGTTTTACAGGACTTTAGACACATTCCAAAATTTAGAAATAAGTCAGATTTTTTGAGTAAGACTCAATAACTGAGAGCGGAAAGTTCACTTCTTGTCTATCGAAAACTGGAAAAAAGGCATTAGGCATGATGAACTGCATCAATATGAAATTGATGCGAATATTGTGGACTAATTGCATCCGTTGTTCCATTTATTCCTGTTGATATGTTATATATCCTGTCATAAATGATATTCGAAAGCCGACCAACTAGTACCTCTTGAAAATGGCACTTGACAGTGTACCTATTGCCCATACGAGTATTTCTAAATATGATTTGAGTTTCTAGATTCCTGATTAAACCACTTATCTTTCTCTATTATTTGTAAGTTGGGCCTTTTGAAACGATCTCTAACCAAAAGCGTCTTCAGAATATTTGCACAGTCCGCGCTCACATAAGAAGGGATCTTTCAAACCCCTGTGAATAATCTTCTGCTTGTGGCAGTACACCACCGCAGAGACAATCTAAACTTCGCCCTGGCTTCCGTTTCATCCATCCTACCGTGGCGGACAATATATTCAAACATATCACCTCCTGCGGCGTATTCCATAACAATGTGGTTCTATGGTCTCGAGTAATTTGTATCTGCCAATTGTTGTATCCTTCTTCTGCATGGAGTTTTCTCTTGTAGATGCTGAGTCTCTCTCAGTCGATTCCTCTGCCCTGTCACTTCTGGAAACTGGAGAAACGTGCCTAAATAGACTCCTAGTGCACTCCATTTCGAGATTCACTTCGTATTTCTGATATTTTTCTTGTACAAGAATCTTCTCTTCACAATTGACCAAATATTTTTTGCTTATACACAAACAATAATTTCATTCACATGAACACACATGAACATCGCTCAGAAATTGTAGAATGACGTCAACGGCATTACAGATTTACTTAACTGGTGACGAATCATGGATATGTAGATGGGTATTATCATTTTTTGTATGATTTTATTTATAGTTTTCAGTTTCATTAATATTTTATTGTTTTGATGTTTCAATCGCGCTGTATCTAACTTTTGGTTAGAATTATTTGGATATTTACGGAAACCATGGAGAAGTCATAACAGAACAGGGGAAGAGGGTGAAAAACGATATATAATGGTCGGGGCAAGAATTTGTGATATATTAAGACGATTAGACTATATTCACGAATAACCATTAATAAGACGGTGCAATATTCAAGTCGAGCCATGTACTGATTGCACAAAGACGCACACATTTCATCGCAAGCGAATATTGACGTTCAAGTTAGTTGGTGAAATGCATTTTTTGATCGATTATGAGGAGTTCTTATTCGTAAACCCTAGATAACGAAAAACAAGCCTATATTTTGGGGGCTTGTCCGGGATAGAGTGGAATAAAATAACCGAAGTTTGAGGAGAGAGCAGCTCACCTAAGCCAACAGTATGCAGGGCTGCGCTCGTCCCCACAGGGGTATAGTGAGAGGGGGGCTACCGCGTCCCCTAATCCTGTCCCCCATCGCGCCGATGGGATGCATGGCACAGGGGTGATTAGGCGATGCCCCCTGGAAAGGGCGACCCAGGGGGGACTTAGCCTTACCCCTGCATGTGGGTCTCTGCAGGGGCGGACCGAACCTTCCCTAGCGACTCGTGGGAACAAAATGAATGATGACAATACAAATAAAAGAGAAGAGAAGGAGCATACCAAGCTCAAAGTAAGGGAAAAGACGGACAAGACCTCATTAGGAAAACGGAACGGAGCCTACGAGAGATTGAGAGCTTCATCGCCATCCACAAGCTCAGATTAGCACCGATTAGCACCGGAAAAGAGTAAAGTAGTAATTCTGAAGGGAAAGAGGAAGCGGGAAGATATAACCTTCCGGCTTGGACAAACCGAAATAATTCCCATAATTCCATAGAGTCTGGCACGACAGTGCCAGACTCTATGGACCTCACGTAGTAGCAGCGGCCAAAAAAGCTGAAGATAGAGCGGCATGCCTAGCAAGACTGATGCCGAACATTAGGGGACCTGATAGTAGCAAAAGGGGAGTACAAGAAGGCGTGGTACTGTCCATCCTACTGTATGGAGCGCCGATTTGGTACCCAGCCATGAGGATGGTGAAGTACAGGCAAATTCTGATCAAGACCCAGAGAAAGAGCCTAGTACGGATCATATCTACGTACGGAACAGTGTCTGCAGAAGTGGCACAGGTCGTAGCAGGCATGATTCCTATAGACCTTCTTGCTGCGGAGAGGAAGCACACCCACGAGAGGACTGAAGACGAGGCGTTGGCAGCACGTAGGAGAAGGGCGAGGTAAATAACTATGGACAAATGGCAGGAGAGGTGGGACAACAATCATGAAAAGGCCCAGTGAACAAAGAAACTGGATGCTCCTCAAAGACAGGAGAACTAAATTGGCGGAAAATTGCCTACACCGTAATGACCATAAAAGAGCGAGAAGAACGCGAGCGACAGAAGCAGCAAGAGTAAGAGCCAGAGGCAGGCGATATAGAGATGCCAGATCCATCTGACGAATGGACGGTACCAGATGGATCATTCGTGGCAAAGAGGGGGGAGTTTTACTGGCTAACGAAGCACTAGTCACTCGTGGAGTCGGACCCGTGTGTTCGAAGGTCTTTCTCCCCCTAAAAAAAGGTTAGGTTGAGTTAGGTTAGGTTGGGTCGTGTTAGGTTAGGTCAAGTTGGATTAGGTGAGGTCAGGTTAGGTCTGGTCAGGTTAGGTCAGGTTCCCTATCGGCGGTGTCTTCACCTTGTCGTGGTGATGGGGCTTGCATTCCTTTAGTGATCCCAAGAGCCATGCCGGCTGTAGCATAGCTACTGTTAGGTCTCCCTTGCCGGACGGGTCTAGGGGGAAAAGCCTGACTAAGAAAGATACCACACCCTAATCCCAAGGTGTAACTCCATCGTGCCGAAAGGATGCATGGCACAGGGGTGAGTAAGTGTGTCGAGAGCGATGCCCGCCGGACCGGGCAACCTGGCGGGGAAGATTGCCTTACCTCTGCATGCGGGGCTCTGCAGGAGCTGACTGATATTTCCTAGCTGCTCGTGGGAACACAAATGCAAACTAATAAAAAACAAGAAAACCCAGCTTTAATGAACCCGTAGTCGGCGGAAAGAAATAAAAAACCGATGAAACCTACCATACCAAAAATGGTTGGCCTAAGAACAAGTCCGAGAAGAAGCTCGACAGGAAGTATCACGGCGAACGTCATAGGTTCACGAACAAACAAGCTTGATAAAGAGACGAGGCAGATCGGAATGTCATCCCAAACGGCAGGCAACTCAATAGATGCATCTTTAAATACAGTAGGATGTTCTTCTCGGAAAGACATGTCAGGCATGTATACAAATGTTGCAACAGTGTCTGGACACAGAAACTCCGAAGATTGAACAGAGTTTTAAAAAAAGGGGAACTAATTGGCAACTGAACAAAATACGCGAATTGACAAAACGGGCGGATTTAGCGTCACGGGACCTTAGTCGCGCATTGAGAGAAGACCCTAACGACCTCCAAAAAATTAAAAGTATAGCAGACAATATTAGAGGTATTTGTTCCATTCTCATTCAAACTCTTTTATTTTGTATCACACCGTATGTATATATATTGACACAAGTACTTTCGAGTATCGGGCGTGCGTGTGAGGTACCACGAAACGAGGGACTTACCGCCTCTCTCCCCAGTGACTAAAAATCTATATAGCTCAACTCACTAAGGCATGTCATGAAAGTACAATACAGTGATATTATTTCTAATATATAAAGTCTCAGTAACCTTATTATATACAGTCTGCTAATATCGAAGAGCACCACCAATTTTTTGGTCCAATCGAACCGAGATTTATATTTGTAGTAACAGCATTGCTATTGTTTTCTTTTTCAAGTCATACGTAAAAAATTCGTACTTCACTCGATTTAAATTCGTATTTCCCTTTAGGTACGAACGCTCAATCCAGTTTCTGGCAATATTTCAGTCACGTTTGGTTTTTTATCGGTGAATGTTCTATTCAGGAAAAAAGTAGCTTCAATTCTCGATTCTCGCTGGTAGATGATTGAATAGATACTCACAATATATTATCATATAATATGGTATATAAAATAATATTATGTCTATATTGTTTATCTCTCATATAAGTTTGAATTATTCTCTTTGAAAATAAATACACTTTTCTCATACTCATTATATACCATCTCTATTGTGTAATAACTTTTATATAATTGAATAAATTGACACTCTTCTCATTATCATCGCTCATATATATGAAAAGACTCTGGTACCTCGTCATTGAACACAACCTTGAGTTTTTTTGCATCTCGTTCGAACTCGAACATTTGACTTCGTTTTTTTTATTTCTCCACATTTTTTTGGTTCTTCGTAAATACATTGTGAATTTGTTATTTTCTCGGTCTTTGTTGATCTAAAATGGCGTATGCAAAGAAAATAAAAATATATTGCCCTAAGGCAAGTTAAAATTAGTAAATTGAAAAGTTTGATAACCGTCGCTGTTAACGCACTTGATGATGAATTCGTTCACGTGAATATTCAGTGTAGATATAAACACATTGATACGATAAATGATGCATTTCAGGAAATTCACAGTAATTCAACTGCTTAATTAGCCTCGACAGACAGTGATGATCTTGCCTCCCAACATGATATTCACAGTTTGTTTATGGACGAATTTTATGAAATACAAACAATCTATACGCAGCTTTATTCTACATTGAGTAATTCGCCAAATGTTTCTCCTGTCATTAGTAAAAATGTCAAATTACCCAAAATTGAATTGCCAAAGTTCAGTGGAGAACCAAAGAATTGGCAAACTTTCATAGACACCTACGATTCCCTTATTCACAATAATAGTTCATTAACTCACATAGATAAATTCAATTATCCAGCAGATGTTGGTTCACGTGACTCGCTTTCGCACGATTTACTTAGTAATAGGCTATGGTGGGCGGGACCGTTCTGGTTGACTCTTCCTGAAAATTCTTGGTCTTCTGATATAGGTGCTAATCTCTGAGATTACGGAAACTCAAAAAGAATCCCGGAAAACTGTTCTCATTACTACTTCAACCCCTCATTTTATTACTGTTTTTCTTACTAATTTGAGCTCCTTTCTCGAAATTCAAAGAATTCTCGCGTACACTCTTCGCTTCATTAATAATTCCCGAAATATCTCTGAACAACACTCTGATTTTCTTCTCCCCTCTGAATTAGATTCAGCTCTCACTCATTTAATGAAGTTTGTACAATATCAATCTTTCTCGAATGAAATTACTCTCTTAAAACAAAATAAATTTCTCCCAGAGATTGCGGAAGATTGCAAAATTCCTCCTTAGCTAAGGATCAGAATCATCCTACTCTCCTTCCCAGTTCGCATCGCGTTGCAACCATCTTTACAGTGATTCTGGTTCAAATTTCATTGGCGCATCCACATATTTTAAATCTATTGCTCAAACTGTTTCTCAGGAAAATGCTTTACAGTTTCATTTCAACTGCCCTAAAGCTCCCAATTTTGGAGATCTTTAGGAGTCTCAAATCAAAGTCCTGAAAACTCACTTGTTTCGCGTTATAGGTTCTCAACTTCTCACTTACGTATTAACTGTAACTGTATTAAATTCTCGCCCTTTATGCCCCATCGCTCGGACGCCAATGATTTACAGGCTTTGACTCCTGGACATTTTCTCACCCTTGAACCCCTCAATTCTCCTCCCGACTCTGATCTGAGCCACGTGAAACTCTCGCACCTATCGAGGTGGCAACTACTCCAGCGAATGCATCAGTCATTCTGGAAGAGGTGGCATAATGAATATCTGCATACACTCATGCAGCGAAAGAAATGGACAGAGCCCTCTTCGTCCATTGACGTGGGTACCATGGTCTTAGTTAAAAATGATTCAACTCCACCATTGAAGTGGAACTTAGGGAGTATAACTCAAATTCACCCAGGAAGAGATGGACTCACTCGCGTTGTGAGTATCAAAACAGCTAGCTCAGAATTAAAGCGACTCGTCACTCAGGTTTGCCCGCATCCAGATAATATCTAAAACAATTTTTTTTTATTCCTCAATTAGTTTTAACGTTATTTTTTCACACTTGATAGTAGTAATATCTCAGTTTTGATTTTTTCATTATTTTTTTACAATTAAATCTCGGTACATAAAATGTGACCATTTTAGGTGGGCGGTATGTTCCATTCTCATTCAAACTCATTTATTTTATATCACACTGTATGTACCTTCGAGTATCGGGCGTGCGTAACCTTATTATATACAGTCTGCTAATATCGACAAACAACACCTAGTATTACTACCCAAATGATGACGAGAGAACTGCAACAAATATTGGAAATGGATTACGAGGCAACCGGAAATGGTAGTAAAGAAACGGGCCGGGCCCCAGCTTGAGACATCTCGAACCCATAACGGACTACAGAGAATATAGTAAGTTGAAACACCTGAAATGGAATGATAATATTTTTAACAACACAAAGATAGTGGTGGGAAATCCTCTACACACAGACAACGACACAGTGAAAGTGGCCATTATAGAACCAAAAGACCCACGAATGGAGGGTAGAATACAAAGGCAATTCAGGGATAAGTTTCTGGAGCGTGTAGACCTCACCGAAGGAATAAACATCATCGAGCAATCTACAAGAGTAAGGGCCTCAGGGGAGTGCACGAAGAGAAAAGTTGTCAAAATAATTCACAATGGCACAGAGGAAGACATATGGGAGAAGCTCAGAGGATTGAAAGAGGAGACAGTACAAGACAGAAAGTTAAGTATGCACCACATAGAAGATATGACAGTACAATAGTTACAGAAGATGACAGAAGCTATCTTTCATAAATCCCATACAAAAATTGAAATATTTACAACAGGGAACAAAAAATCTGAGGCCAAAGACGACAGACCAACCTACGCCGTCATCATCAGCGAAAAGAGGAAAAGCTATAGAGAAACGGTGAACTACAAGTGAAAAGCAACCCGGCGGTAAAAAGTATAAGATCCATTAAGAGTACAAATGAGGGAAGGCTTCTTCTAAACAAGCGCTTTAGAGACCATAAGTGCCACACTTAAAGAAGATGGGAGGCTAAGGATCCAAAAACTGGGACAACCCACCGAAACTATCCATGTGAGGGGCATGTCAGCCGACACGACAAGAAGAAATTATAGAGGCTATTAAGAAGGTCACAGGAGTGTGGAGCTCCGATTGTAAGGCGGGGGAGACAAGGCCCATGCAAAACGACACGCTGGCAGTCACATTGGTACTTCCCAAACAAATGGCTGAGGCAGTTTTAGAGGAAAAAGACAGGATTGGAATTGTCAGATGCAGAGTGGAGAAAAGGGTTAGGGTCAACCGATGTACAAAATGCTGGGCGTATAATCATACAAAGAAAAATTGCAAAGGCCCAGACCGAGCAAAATGTTGTTTTCATTGCGGCCGAAGTGAACATAACGCAAATGATTGCGAAAACATGGAATACTGCCCGATATGCGATATAGAGGGCCATAGACTTGGAACAAATAAATGTCCAGCATTTAAGGAGGCTCTAAAAAGAGCACGACGAAGAGAAAGGAAAAAAAGAGAGACCAAGAAAGACTTGATAAAAGGAACGACGGAAATGGAAAAAGCAGATGGTGCCCAAACGAGGCCCCCCACATCACACACGTCAGGACTTCTCAGAAACAGTAACAAGAGAGGAAACAGAAATGGAAGAGGTAGAAGACTCCCAGTCGGAACGGAATGCTGAGAACAACGAATCAGCCAGCATACTCAAGAAGCTCATGGATCTGTCGACGAGTAGAAGTAACAAGGATGGTAAAGAGGGAGCATCGGGGGGCCCTCTCAAAATGAGTAGTGACTAGAGTACATAATGCCTCTCGAAATAATTCAGTTCAACGTAGACAGGAGAAGAAATGCTCACCACCTCTTGCAAAAAACGGCTAACGAAAAAGAGGCAGACATCTCAGCAATACAGGAACCAAATATAAACATGATCAAAGATAACCCCGAATGGATTAAGGATCTAGATAATGTGTAAGAATAAAAATGTGGCATAGTCAAGCATAGCAGAGGTCACGGATACATAGCTCTCGACTTTGGAAAATGGTTTTTGATAAACTGCTACTTCTCACCAAATAAATTCCCACAAGACTTTAAAATATACTTTGACCCCGTGATACAGCCAGCCCGAGTGAGTCCTAATTTTGTAATAGCTGGAGACCTGAATGCAAATTAAACGCTGTGGAGCCCCAGAGGCGGACAGCAAGGCAACAATATATGAAAGCCATTAAAACATCTAAAAGGCGCAAATGGAAAGATCCCTGCAACCAGTTGGAAACTGACGTATTTAGTCGTGGGTATCAGATAGTTACCA
This sequence comes from Leptinotarsa decemlineata, assembly GCF_025532065.1. Classification (NCBI taxonomy): domain Eukaryota; kingdom Metazoa; phylum Arthropoda; class Insecta; order Coleoptera; family Chrysomelidae; genus Leptinotarsa; species Leptinotarsa decemlineata. Next base: position 1,376,864 of record NW_027412614.1, read on the forward strand.
AATCACTCAAAGGCCCTTCTCTCTTATACAACGTTGACACTGATATGAAGGCAAAAATTATCGTGGACCTTTTTCCAAAAGAATACGACCAATGGGACAGAGGACAACCTGTACAGGTGAATGAACTATTCACGCTAAAAGAACTCCAGATGGCCGGGAGCAAACTGAAGAGCGGCAAAGCGCCGGGCCTGGACAAGTATCAGTTGAAAAGTGCATTCTACATGCCGAAAACAAAGATATAAAAAAGAAATATAAACTACAAAATATAGTGAAAACCTCAAGCTCAACGCTCTCTATCGAACCTGTAAAAAAACGGTGTGAAGACAATTCTAACTCCAGTAGCAAATCAACGAGGATGGCGAGTGAAATTTTCGGGATGAGTAACATGATGGGTGAAAATAATTACATGATGTTAAATCAGATAAAGGAAAAATACTAATTGTATCAGGATCCTATGGTAGAAATCTAGCAATTGCTCTGAATAGGCAAATGCAAGGAAACTACTTCACCCAGGCAATATTAAAGCCCAATGCACCTGACGCAGCACTGGCTGAAACAGCTATGAAAAACACAAAACATTTTACAAAATGTGATTTGGTAATCTTATGGCCCAAAAAGTTAACTCAAAACATCAAAAACAATTTACTCAATAATCTAAAAAACACCAACACCATCATAATTTCAGAGCCTTATAATTACAAACTCAACAGCTACTTGAATGAATGTGTCTATTATAACAATCTAGCCTTATTAAAAGCACTGCATCAAGACAATCTCCAAAGACATTTCCTTGAATGCAACAGTATTCTCCAAAAATCAAACTTCATTCGAAGGGGCTATGAAACAAGTCTCAATAATAAACGTACATACTTCCTATCAAAAGCAATAAAAGCTCATATGGAAAACTATTTTGGGTTAAATAAAATCGAACCAATGTCATCCTCACTAGAAGTAGGATTCACGTGCGAAAACGTGGCACCATATCAGTTTCGTCTTTCCACAATATCAACAGTACAAGAAATGAGGTCTGCAAGAACTTCTGAGGACCCTTCTTTTTTAGGCGCAGCAAGGAAACGAGGATTAGAGTATTGTCCTTAAACATTCAATCATTAAGACACAAGACTGATGAACTATTATTATTGTTAGCTGAATATGAATATCCGGATATAATTCTTTTAACTGAACATTGGTTGAAACCGGAAGAACCAATATTTCTACCTCAGTATAGCTTGATTTCAAAATATTGTCGCTTTAACTCAATTGGTGGAGGCACCCTTGCTTTAGTCAAAGATTATTTAAGTTCTAATTTCTTCAAGGATGACGAATTGGATCATTTAATTATAGAAAGAGAGTTTGAATTCTCAATCATAAGATTTGCTGAATTAAATCTTTTTGTAATATGTGTATACAGACCCCCTACATCTAATGTAACAAATTTTTTGAAGGGATTGGAGGTTCTTCTAGATCAGCTTTCCTTATATGCATCCTTACTTCTTACAGGTGATTTTAATATAAACTTTTCTGATACAACATCTACAAATACTAAGTTATTGCTTTTAACTTATTGACATCGTTTAACCTTCATATGCACGTAGACACCCCTACAAGAATCTCTAATTTCTCTTCCACGATTATTGATTATTTATGTACAAATATTAATGCCGTTGAATGTATGGTTGTAAATTCTGGTTTATCGGACCATGAAGCCATTTTGTGTAATTTATCATTCGAGAGAAACGTCAACAAAAAGTATTTACGACGAGGAAGACTTTTCAGTAAACACAACTATAATAAGTTTGCCCAACTTTGTGAAGAGTCTGACTGGAATAACGTCCTACATTTTGAGGACCCCCTGAGTGAATTCCATAAATTACTATCTGTGAATTTCAATTGTGCATTTCTCATTCGAAATTTGAAAAACAAAACCAAAAAACCTTGGATTACAAAAGGTATAAAAGTATCTGCAAAAAATATGCGAGCACTGCATCACATTCGAAAACATGGAAATATCGATAATACTGATTTCATGAACTATTTTAGTAAGTAAAGGAATATATATAGAAAAGTAATTAAAAATGCCAAAAATATGTATTACTTCAACAGAATTGAACACTCCAAGAATAAACAAAAAGAAACATAGAATATTATCAATGAATTGAGAGGAAAGCATATGACCGAGTCAATAAAACCAACTCTTAACTCAGATGAATTGAACTCATTTTATTGTTTTGTGGCAACTAAACTAGCTGAAACAATCATTGTGAAAAACGACCCAATGTCGTACTTGAAGAATATTACAGTAACTTCTACTTTCTTCTTCGCACCTACGGATATCTATGAAATAAAAGAAATGTTTGGTGAAATCAAAAATAAAAATTCGGTGGGGTGGGATGCCATTTCCTTAAAAATTCTGATAACTCTTCCTGAAAGGGCTTTGAGTGTGCTGGCGGAGGCAATAAATTTCTCATTCTCTAAAGGTATGTTCCCATCGTGTCTGAAAATTGCCACAATCATTCCTCTACATAAAGGAGGCGATCTTGACAACCCAGCTAATTTTAGGCCAATTGCTTTGCTACCCGTCTTGTCTAAAATTATAGAAAAACTGGTAAAAAAACTAGTAATATCCTTCCTCGAGAAAAACAAGGTGATAAATATATTCCAATTTGGCTTTCAGTCTTCAAAAGGTACACAAGACGCCATATTTTCACTCATGGAAAACCTGTACACCAATCTGAATGACAGAGAATCTGCGGCGGCCATGTTTTGTGACCTAACCAAAGCCTTCGATTGTGTAGACCACATGCTGCTTCTTCGCAAGCTGGAAGTTTACGGATTTAGAGGATCGGCATTACTTTGGTTTGAGACGTACCTTTCTCATCGGCGGCAGAATGTTCTATTAGATGGAATTTCATCAGAGGAACGCTTCATTGACAGTGGGGTTCCACAAGGTTCCGTTTTGGGACCGGTGTTGTTTCTCATTTATGTCAATGACTTGGTCCATGTTAACATAAGTGGTAAATTCACATGTTTCGCTGACGACACCACTATCCTCTGGCATAGCAATACAGCCTCCAATTTACTCAAATCATAGTCGACATAAGAACGGTTAAAGAGTGGTGTGATTCCAATCTCTTATCATTGAACATCGATAAAACAAAGGTGATCACGTTTAAATGTAACATAGAGGAAGTACACTTGGAAAATGTAAAAATTAGAAATTTGGAGAAAAACAAATTTTTAGGGCTCTTCATTGATGAAAATCTAAAATTTGATTTCCATGTCGACTACTTATGTATAAGACTAGCAGCAGGATGTCATGCAGTGAGAGTTGTTGCAAGAGAGTTAGACACTACTATCACAAGATCAGTTTATTTTGCACAAATTGAATCCTATTTACGTTATGGAATTTGTTTCTGGGGAAATTGTGCAAAATTTCGTTTCAATATGGTATTCTCTCTACAAAAAAGAGCCATCAGATATTTATGCAAGGCTAGCCACAGGGATTCATGCCGCCCATTATTTGTGAAGCAAAAAATTCTGACCTTAGTATGTCTTTTTATTTTGGAAACAGTGTGTCTTATCCACAAAAAATATAAAAATCAATTTAGGAACACCGCAACTTATAGTACACGTCAGTCTTACTCCGTTTCCCTTGCCACACCTTCTCTAGCCCTTACACAAAATTCTATTATTTTCAATAGCAAGAAGTTATTTAACCACCTTCCCATCAATTTAAGGCGAATATATAATGGAAAGAAATTCAGAAAGAAAGTGAAAGAATACCTTGTTGGGAGGCCCTATTATAGTGTGGACGAATTCTACCAAGGCTCTATCAAATAATTGACATGTAGCTTTGTGTAAACAAGTTATTGAAACCAACACAAAATGGCTATCAATGTTCATTATGTAGAATTATATATTTACGTTTACTTAATATTCATAAATTCATGTACTTATATTTGTAGCTGTTCAGCTGGACTTAATATTGTTCTGTCTATATACTCTGCTCCGGTGTTTAAGCATTATTTTATAGTTTATATTTGTTAATTGTCCCTTATACATGTTTTACTTTACTAGACTTTGCCAATAAGATGTTTATATCTTGGGTAATAAAACATATTTTGATTTGATTTGATTTGAAGTTAACCATACAAAGTGTCCCAAATGAAATCCTCAGCATGATGAACAGGCTACTCATGAGACAGAGATTCGCGCACGAATGGAAGAAGGCAAATGTTTGCCTAATTCCAAAAGGCACTCCCGAAGGAAATGCTCCTCAAATGTATCGCACTATCTGCCTACTAGATGTAGTTGGAAAGCTGTATGAATATCTGGTGAAAAGTAGGATGGAGAAGGAGCTGAAGGAGAAAGAAGGCCTGAGCCCTTTGCAGTATGGCTTCAGGAAGAAAAGGTCAACGGTTGACGCTATTGATCGGGTTCTGGAACGGGCAAAAAAAAAAAAATCCTACATGGGCTGTGATGGTTATGTTGGACCTGAAAAATGCTTTCAACACGGCCAAATGGAGCCTCATAGTGGAACAGCTGGAGAGGATTCATGTTAGTAGATACCTGATCAATATTGTCGAAAGCTTGCACTACATCCATGCCGGTCACAAGCCCGGAAAAAGGAGGAGTGGCCTATTGTTGGGAATCCGAGCATTGCACTTATACTGCTCGGCTCTTGCCAACACCAGACCTACCCTGCTTCAACTTGTCTTGAGTAAGTCTGCCTTCTACTTCAATCTATGATCTATCGTCCTCCCTTGGACAACTCTTGTTCTTTCCCGACCCCGACGCTATTAGGTCATCCGAAGGCTAGGGGTTATTCCTTTCCATTACTATCTCCGCCCAGGGAGTAAACCCTTCCAAAAAACCACAACCCAAGGTGTCACGCGACCCGTGCTGAAGGGGGAATGGCCAGGCGTTATATGGTCTCGAACGGAGTCGGCAAGAGCCGGGTGCCCTCTCGTCCGTATTCAACCTTACCTTTGCATGCGGGGCTCTGCAGAGGCGGACTTGTATTTCCCCAGCTACTCGTGGGACGGAATGTGGAAACCAATAAAAAATCAATAAGTAATGAAACGGAAGAACAAAAGAAGCTGAGAGAAGAGTTTGAAACGGCTCTACTTGAAGATATGGAAAACAGGGTAGCGAGATCCCCAGAAATCTCCGCGGCGGCGTCTAACGCAACGGACTTAGGCAATCAGAAAGACGAGGAAGTCTTCCGAACGCCAAGCGTGTCGACACCGACGGAATGGTACCTTGATGAAGAGCTACAGGAAAGCCCAATCTATGACTTAATAGCTACGGATGTTCGGAGAACCCAAAGAAAAGGAGAAGAAGGAACACCCCAAAAAAGTTAATAACAATGATAGATGAGAAAACTCGGGAGTTCAATAAACTCAGAAACACGGTAGACAACGTGGTAGAGATGGCCGAACAGATGATGGAGTTGGCAAAGGCGAACAACACCAAAGTAGAAATAAAAAAGCTATCCAAAAGTATAAGTAGAGAAGACGGAGGACTTGAAGAAGAGAATCGGGTTCCTCACCAGTGTTCAAGATACACTAAGGGAAATGAAGGAATTCATGAACACAGAGGAGGATAGAAGAGAAACTGATCAAACAGATAAGTTAAAGAAAGAAAAACCGGAAGCTGAAGAAAAAGCGGAAAATGCCTCAAAACGAGCCGATTAAATGGAGAGGATCATTGAGAGTCTGGAAGAAAGGCTGAGGAATGCAGAGAGAAACCAAGATGGGAAAAGCTCAAGTAAAAGAGGCGGTAATAAAGCGGAGGATGTAACGACTAGCGAGAAATACTCAAAGAGAGCGTGCACATGCAGCTGTACGTGTGAAGCCTCAAGACTGAGCTCGCCAGAGAGTGGAGGCGATGGTAGACTATGACTCTTTCGACAAAATACAGGGACTACAATGGGAACATACGGTGTTCACGAATACAACAATCACCGTGGGGAACCCGCTGGTAAAAAAAAATGACGCGGTAAAGGTGGTGATCGTGGAGCCCGACGATCTTGAGATGACTACAAGCATCCAAAAACTTTACATAGATAAATTTTCAGAGCTTTCATAACTAAAGGAAGACTTTGACGTTATTGAACAAACCACTAAGGTGAGAGGGACCGGCGCTATCTCAATAAAAAAGGTTGTTAAGATGATCGTACCCCAAGAGGTCTGTGGGATAAACTAGTCCAACTGAAGGACGAAACTACCGGAGACATTAGGGTACATCTGCACCACGTGAGAACAATGCGAAATATAGCAGAGGCGGTCTTCCACGGAAACAGTACCGGATTAGAAATATATACGACCGCGCAGACGTGGACAAATAATACGTGTGGATTGGTGATCAGCGACGAAGGAAAATCGTACCGGGATATTCTGAGTAAAGTTAATGGCGCCATTAGAGGTACCGAGGCAGCCCAGGCAATTAGGGGAATCAGGAGCACCAAGAACGGAAACCTGCCCTTAACTCTTGAAAACGACCCAGCAACGTGTATCAACCTGAGGGAGGCTTTAAACGGCCACGGGACCCTCAAAGCAAGAAAATTGGGCGAAGAGGAGAGGGATCTCATCCATCTGAGGGGGGTGCCATGGAACACCACCGAGGAGGAGAAGCTGTCCAAAAGGAAACAGGCGAGTGGACAGAGGAGTACAAAATGACTCGAATAACACGTGACGACAGGGCCGCGGTCACCATCGCGCTACCACGGTCTGCAGCAGAAACCATCATTCGGAAGGAAAATGTCAGGATTGGGCTGGTTCGATGCAAGGCCGAGAAGTGGATTAATGTCGCCAAGTGCAACAAGTGCTGGAGCTACAGTCATAGCAGAGGAAAATGCAATGGCCCGGACAGAACCGAAAACTGCCTTTGGTGTGGTAGAGAGGGACATGTCGCAAAGGACTGCGAACAGGAAGACGAATGTCCAGTATGTGAAGAAAAAGGACACAGAATGGGAACGAACAACTGCCCCGCATTCAGAAACGCCCCCCGAAGAGCTAGAGCAGGAAGGACCACACCAGAGGTCTAAACAAGGGCCCCAAAACCCCAAAACGCGAGCGATTTAACAACCGGTAGCAGCCCACAGGATGCCCTACCAGTCCGGAACTAACCATACTACAAATAAATACCGATAGGAGAGTTGGCGCCCACCAACTCCTGCTAAAAAAGGCACAAGAAGAAAAGGTAGACCTTATTCTGGTACAGGAACCAAATAAAAATAGCATTAGGAGAAACGACGAGTGGATCAAGGATCACGAGGAGGACACTGCAATTCTCTGCATGAACAAAAACTGCGGAATCACCGGCCACGCAATAAGTAACGGCTCCACTTATATAATTTCAATAATTGAAGAATTACGTGAAGAAGGTATAATATATTAATATATCCACAAGTAATGATCAGTGTCACATCATCACTCAATGCCGTAACATTATCATCTTTTGTCTCTCTAATCGTATTGAAATAGAATGACTAATGAAATAAGTGGTGTCAAACGACAAGTTGTTAATGAATTACATAGACCTGCAAGACGTAATTTTCGCAGAAGAATAACCACCATCAAAGGTTCTGCAGATCAATGGCAAATAGATCTAGCTGAACTACATACTCATGCAAAAAATAATAAAGGATACCGATTGTAATGTTTCGTCCTGTATATTTCGTTTTTAATTATTGTATGTCAAGTTGACTGTGAGTTGTCACTTTGCAGATTTAACTGGGAGATTGTTTAAAATAAACAAAGATTGAAAACTGCTTCTACAATTTCAATTAATATTCCAACACGAATATTACATTTGGCGACGAGAATAACAACCCACGTCAGTAATGGAAAACATCAATTTGAATTTTGTATCATTTGATACTAAATCCGATATAATCAATATTGGAACCAGATGGGAAAGATGGATCAATCGTTTTGAGATATATCTTCAGGCAATGAACATTACCAAAGAATCACGAAAAACAGCTATGTTACTGCATTACATTGGAGATGATACATATGATTTGTATACATCTTTACCAGATCCACCATCTTCATCTTCATCAGTATGACAAAGCAAAGTTGAAATTATCCAATTACTTCAAACCCAAAATCAATGTTGAGTTTGAAATATATAACTTCAGACAAGCTAAACAGTTACATGGAGAAACCTTGGATCAATACTACGCTCGCTTGCTGAAATTATCCAAGAACTGTAATTTTGATGACCATAAAAAAGAAATCAAGTCTCAAATTATTCTCAGTACTAACTCCACTCGGATTAGGCGAATTGCATTATCTAAACAATTAACACTAGAAGAGCTTTTAGCAAATGGCAAAACATTTGAAGCTACCGATCATCAACTTATGGCTATTGAACAGAAAGAAACAGCAAATTTTTCAAAAACCAGCAAAGAAAGAAGGAAAGATAGAAAAGATAATGGCTATTTCAAGCACAATAAACGAAAAAAGTCAAAATGTCAAACTAGAAATTTTGAATCTGTCAAAGAAAATAAAACGGAGAAAATTTGCAGAAATTGTGGCAATAACTGGCATAATCAAGATCCCAAGTTAACATGCCCAGCAAGAAATGCACAATGTAGAGGATGCGGGAAAAAAGGACATTTCCAAAAAGTTTGCATTGCTACTGGAATGATGAAAATTCCTTCCAAACAATAAACAAGGGCTATAATGAATAATCAACCAGAAATTGAACTTATGAAAGATAATGAATCATCGTCAGAAGAAGCATTCAGAATAATTCAAACAATAAATACAGTTTCGAATAGGTCTATCAAAGTCCAAATTCTACTAAATGGTAAAAGAACGGAATTTATTGTCGATACAGGAGCAACTGTAAATATTATGAGTTCCGAAACAGTTAGAAAATTAGCAGAAAACAAGAACATTTTACCAACAAACCAGCAAATATTTCCATACAACTCAAAAACTCCTTTGCCAGTCGATGGAAAATTACCCGCCGTACTCGAATATAACAATAATAAGAAATTTCGAACTGAAATTTTCATCATAAAAGGTAGAAGTGAGTCATTATTGAGTTGCGAAGCTGCTATGAATCTAAACATTCTACAATTGATTGGAAGCACAAATTGTTACACAATCGAAAGTTTCGAAGAGAAATTTCCCGCCGTGTTTCAAGAAGTAGGAAAGTTGAAGAACTTCCAGGTGCATCTTCATATCGATAAATCTGTTCAACCAGTAGCACAAAAACATCGAAGGATACCATTTCATGTAAGGGAAAAAGTAAAAGCTGAACTGGGCAGTCTACAAGCAGCCGATATTATCGAACCTGTCATTGGACCAACTCCATGGGTATCACCTATTGTTATCTTTCCTAAACCAAGTAGAGATGCCATTAGAATATGTGTGGATATGCGAGCTCCCAATCAAGCCATCAAACGAGAACGTCACTTAACACCAACAATCGATGATATTATATTAGCTCTCAATGGTGCTGGTGTGTTTAGCAAAAAAGACCTCAATGATGGATATCATCAGTTTGAACTTGACCAAGAATCAAGAATGGTGACTACTTTTTCAACACATGTTGGTTTGTTCAGATATAAAAGCCTTAGTTTTGGTGTGAATGCTGCAGCTGAAATTTTCCAAAATATCATTCGCCAAACTCTAATAAACATTAAAGGAGTGTTGAATGTCAGTGATGACATTTTAATTTTTGGAAAGAATCAACAGGATCACGATGATACTCTGAACAACGTTTGAATGAATCTGGTTTGACAGTTAATAAAGCGAAATGTCTATTGAATCAAAAAAATCTAGTTTTTTTTGGATACGTATTTTCTCATGAAGGAATTAAACCAGATCCAGCAAAAGTAGCAGCGTTCAAAAACTTAGAAGCCCCAAAAAATGCATCTGAAGTGAGAAGTCTTTTGGGTATGATTAATTATGATGGGAGATTCATTCCGAATTTAGCAAGTACCACCAAACTTTTGCGAACATTGATCTTGAAAAATACATGTTGGACGTGGACAAAAAAACATCAAGATACATTTGAATTCTTGAAAAGTCAGCTGAGTGAAGAATGCCATCTTGCATATTTTGATATTCACAAAGAAATTCACTTGTACGTCGAACGCTGGTCCTCCATCGCACATGGAGATAATGAAAATCCTGTTATTGTTGCATACGCCAGCAGATCAATATCTCAAACAGAGGAACGATATAGTCAGATTGACAAGGAAATGGTTGCCATAACTTGGGCAATCGAACATTTCCACATTTACATATATGGTAGTGTATTCAATCTCTATACCGATCATTTACCTCTTGTCAGCATACTTCAGAATCATCGATCAGTATTCTCGGCCCGAATAGAAAGATTGTGTCTTAGGATTCAGCAATACCAGTTCAGAGTGAAACATCAAAAAGGTATAAATAATTCGTCTGATTACATGTCTAGACATCCATTACCAGTAGAACATACTACATCTGAACCTGCAGAGTATATAAACTTTATCTTTCAAAACTCACTTCCAAAGGCGATTTCTCTTGAAGAAGTAATAAAATTTTTAAAAAGAGACCAAGAATTCCAACATATATTTGAGGCTTTGAAGAACACTGATGAGAATTTGTGGAATACCAGTGTTTTAAAACCATAAAAAAAAGTTAGATATGAGTTGACTTCTGTAAATGGAACAATTCTAAGGAACACAAAATTGGTCATTCCAGAAACTCTTCGCAAACAGGTTATCCAGCTAGCTCATAAAGGTCATTTGGAAATAGTAAAGACGAAACAACTTCTCAGAAGCAAAGTTTGGTTTCCTGGAATGGATAAATTAGCAGAAAATGGAATAAAGTCCTGTGTCAAGCAGCAACATCCACTAAAAGTAGAGATCCAATTCAGGTAACATCTTCACCTACAGGTCCTTGGAGAAATTTAACCATGGATTTTGCTGGACCCTATCCTAATAGTAAATACATCATGGTTGTAGTTGACGAATATTCAAGGTACCCTGTTTGTTATGAAATACCAAGAGTGGTCTCTAAAACTGTGATTGATAAACTATTTTCTTTGTTCTCCCTATTTGGAATTCCCAATCAAATGAAAACGGACAATGGACCACCTTTCAATGGGCAAGAATTTGGTGATTTTGTTGATCATTTCAAATTCAAACATCATAACGTAACCCCTTTATGGCCTGAAGCAAATTGACTTGCTGAAAGAACAGTCAGAACTATCAAGAAGACAATTTTGTGTGCAGTGATGAGCGGACAAAATATTGAAGATGAATTAAAATCATTTTTAATGAATTATAGAGCTACTCCACATTCCACTACAGAAAAATCTCCGTTTGAACTACTTTTCAACCGATCCATGCATACGACTATTCCTGAAATTACCAATCAAGATGTAGATGGAAATTTGAAAATTATTGATGAGAAAAATAAAATGAAATTCAAAAAGTATGCAGATGAAAGATTACATACTAAAAATCATGAATTGAATGTTGGAGATTCAGTAATTTGCAAACAAAAACATGTAAATAAATTTACCCCACCATATGATCCCAATCCATATATTGTTGAGAAAATTAGTGGTACAAAGGTAACTGCGTCAAGGCTAAATAAAAAGATAACAAGAAATGCTTCTCACTTCAAAAAGATTGTGAAATCTGATCAAAGGAATCCTGTATTAGATGTTATACCTGAATACGATGAAGATTTTCATGATTATAGGAGACCAGATGAAGAAATAGAATCAGAAGAAGATACACCAATTCAAGAAATTGTTGAAGCCGAAGTTCATGAACCTCCTAGAAGACAACAACCACATAGGAAAGCTAAACACACAAATTATTCTTCTATATGAATGTGATAAAATTGAGGAAATGTAATGTTTCGTCCTGTATATGTTGTTTTTAATTATTGTATGTCAAGTAGACTGTGAGTTGTCACTTTGCAGATTTAACAGGGAGATTGTTTGAAATAAACAAAGATTGAAAACTGCTTCTACAATTTCAATTAATATTCCAACACGAATATTACACCGATATATACTTGTAGTGATTGATTGTTACTCAAAATATCTGTAGACTGTAGCAGTTAATGATAAAACAGGTAGTATAATAACTAATGCAATGAAATATGTACTAAAGGAAGCAAAATTTTCTACCAAACATATACAAAGCGATCAAGGGAAAGAATTTTTTTATAGAAGCTTCTCATCTCTCATGCGGGAATATAATATCAATCATTATTCAACATTTAGCACAAAGGAGGCGGCTATCGCAGAAAGAGTGATTAGTACAATAAAGGCATAGCTCTACAAGGAATTTTCGATGAGAGGTCACCACAAATGGCTTGATATTCTTCCAATTATAACTAGTAGATATAACAATGGAGTTCATCGTACAATAGGTATGGCACCCATTAATGTTGATTCAACAACAGAATTAAAATTCAAGGTATCAATGGAATTGGAGGAAAACAAAGTAAACCCAAATTCCAATCGTACGTAATTCCAATCGTATCGTAAGGTATAAGCTGGATCCCGGAGGACGTACACAAGACGACATCCGGTGAAAAGGAGAGGGTGCTGGGTCGGCTAAAGGCGCAGAATCCTGACCTGAAGGTAGCAAGATGGTGCACCTTCCATCATGAGGTTAAGATGAACCCACAAGGACACCTCTTCGTCTTCGGGATCGGAGACGATGATATGGCTGTCCTGAAGAAGAAGTCGATGAGGTTAAGCTACGCGTTTACCTCACTGACTATTAGGGCAACAATAAAAGAAACAGAGGGTATCTCTGAAGACCCTAGGTCCTTGGACGTTGAACCATTTAAAGTGGATATTGACCCCAAGGCCACCATGGGTCCCGAAAAGGAAGTCGAAGCATCTGAACAGATGACATTCGATGACCTGACGGAGGAGGCACCCAAAAACAGCGAGGCCACCTCCCCCTTAGCAGGCGAGCAGATGGACCTCTAAAGGTAACTTTGTATCCAACAACTGTCTCATGGGCAAGGACGTTGGAAAAAAAGTAAAAATAATACAATGCAACCTCCAACACAAAAAGGCGGCAACGGCAACACTATGTCGCCAGCTTGATGTATTGGAGGAGGCAATAGCTTTGATCCAGGAGCCCTGGATAATAAAGACCAAAATTACTGGTTTCAGTAGTTTAACTGGTCAGATTTTCAGCTTAGCAAGCAACCAGCAACCTAGGACGACTGTCTACGTTCCTAGGAAATACAGAGCGTTTCCGATGGCACAATTCAGCACCTCAGATCTCACTGCGGTCAAAGTTGAATGTCCAGTTGGGAAAGGCAAATATATGGCGTTGATAATCGCATCGGTGTACCTCCCTTCAGATGCAGCCACCCTACCACCGACCAGAGAAATGGAGGTACTAGTGGACCATTGCCTCAACCAAAGAGTGGAGCTCATATTGGGTTGCCACTCAAACTTTCACCACGTGAGCTGGGGCAGCAAGGTTATCAACGCCCGAGGTAAGTCACTATATGAATATATAATACAGAAAGATCTAACAATTTTGAACAGAGGCACGGAGCCAACATTTATTAATGCCCGTAGCCAAACGTTAATAGATATCTCGCTCACGACAGCCGAAATATCAAACAAAATCCAAGACTGGCAAGTCTTGGACCAAATCTCTATGTCAGACCACCGCTGGCTGACCTATACGGTAAGCCAGGATCTCAGGACTACTGTAAAATCCCATGACCCGAAGAGGACGGATGTAGCTCTCTACAATCGACTCTTAAGAGGAGCTCTGCGGGAAACAGAGGTCCTGATTCCTGGCAACAATGAAGAACAGGAAAGGTACACAGTATCTATCCACAACAAAATAGACACTGCCTATAAGGAATCCTGTCCGATGAGGATGGTTCAAACGCATGGCACAACCAACACATGGTGGTGCCCTGAATTGAAACACCTCAGGAAGACAGCGAGAACGACCTTTAACAAGACAAAACGTACAAGACTCGAAGAGGACTGGGTTATATATCAAGCCAACCTCAGAGAGTCAAAAAAAGTCTGCAGACGAAAACAAAGAGAAGCCTGGAGAGCCTATTGTGAGGCAGTCGAAGACTTTCCACTAGCTTCTAGGCTACAGAAGGCACTCTCAAATGACCACCATAAGACTATCGGCATTCTGACGAGGGAAAATGGCGACAAAGCCGCCAACCTCCAGAAGAGTGCTGAGATTCTTATGGAAACTCACTTCCCAGGTTCTGTCTTTCCTGGAACGGCGAACTGGACGGATGTACCAATAACACCCTCACAAAATGACTGGCAATATGCTAGTACAGTAATTGATGAGGACAAAATAAGATGGGCTATATCGGGCTTTTCCCCCTTCAAGTCACCAGGGCCTGACGGTATAAGACCAGCCCTACTTCAGTGGGGACTGGACACTCTTATGCCACACCTGGTTGGAATATTCAGAGCCTCTCTAGCTCTGAGGTATATTCCCAGTAAGTGGAGAGAAGTAAGAGTAGTATTTATACCCAAACCAGGTAGGATGGACTATACCCTACCAAAAGTATTCCGACCAATTAGTCTCACATCGTTTTTCTTAAAAACCATGGAGAGGCTATGTGAGCGGTATATAAGAGATGAAGTACTTGTTAACAACCCACTTCATCCAAATCAGCATGCATATACCCCGGAAAGGTCTACTGATTCGGCCCTTCACCATGTGATTGGCAGAATCGAGAGATCATTGGACAACAAAGAATTCACCCTAGGTATATTCATAGATATTGAGGGAGCGTTTGATAAAACAACCTTTCCAGCAACTACACTCCAGGAATGTACCCCTGGTAGTAGGAGAATGGATACTCCAGATGCTCTCTAGCAGAGCAATAAGTATTAATGTAGAAGACATCACAGTAAAAGGACTGGTCATGAGGGGATGTCCCCAGGGAGGGGTCTTATCACCCCTTCTCTTGAACATAGTTCTGGATACCCTAATTAATCACTTCAACAAAAATGGATTCTACACAATTGCATACGCAGATGACATAGTTATCTTGCAGACCGACTAATTTGTAAGCACACTGTGCGATAGAGCGCAGGATGGGCTCAAATTGATAGAAACATGGTGTAAGGAACACTCACTGTCGATCAATCCCAAGAAGACTGAGATGGTCCTTTTCACTAGGAAAAGAAGTTTAACGGGCTTAAAACCTCCCGAAATTTTCAAAAGCCAACTAAACTTCTCTGAAGAGGTGAAATACCTTGGTATTATCCTCGACAAGAAGCTAACATGGAACTCTCATCTACAGAATAGAGCAAAAAGAGCATACGTGGCTCATGAGCAATGTCGAAGGACAGTGGGACGCGCATGGGGCTTTTCACCCCGTGTAGTCGCCTGGATCTACATTGCAATAATAAGACCTATGTTAACGTATCGAGCCATTGCATGGGAACCGAAAGTTGTACAAGCAAGGGCCATCCAAAAATTATATCAAATACAGCGACTGGCTTGTTTAAACATCACAGGAGCCATGAGAACAACACCAACCGCGGCAATGGAATTAATCACGGGTCTGACCCCTCTGGATCTGTACGTTAAGGAGGATGCGTTAATGGCCATGGTACGATTGCACACGGCTGGTGTTAACCTAGAAGTAGGAATGGGTCGATTGAGGCTGGGCCTATGGCGGGAAGCGCTTACTGCGCAACCTCTGCTGCAGGCAACAAGTGATGCAAGGGCACCCAGGTTTGTGTTTAATAAACCCTACAAAATACAAATCAAGCAGAACACAGAGTCAGATGCTACAAATGCAATACGGATTTAAACAGATGGCTCAAAAACAAAGGAAGGCTCATGATGTGGAGTGTACTCCAGATCACTAAGCCTAAGGATTAAGTGGGGAATGGAAAGAAATACCAGCGTGGTATCTCAATCGCCACAAGAGAAATAACCAAGAAAAGAATTTCTGGCAAAAACATAACAGTCTGCACTGATAGCAGACAAGCACTATTAGCCTTGAACAGACACCGTGTTACTTCAGGGCTAGCACTAGAGTGCCACCAAGATTTAGCCAAAGCCTCGGTAGATAATAACATTATCCTGAGGTGGGTTAAAGGGCACGACAGGAGTAAAGGTAATCGCATTACCGACTCTTTAGCCAAGGAAGCGGCTGGACTAAGAGTTTTAGGACCAAGTGGCACCCACGGCCTCATGACTTCGACAATTGCGGAACTAGTCGAATGTTACACCCATGCTCAATCTTTAAAGAGATGGGATGAAATCAAAGGATGTTATCTTGCCAGGATCACCTTGGGCGATCCTGAGAAGCTAGCGTCGAAGAAATATCTGGCGATGACCAGGAAAAATCTACGCCTTACAGTCGGATTTCTGACTGGCCACTGTCAGCTAAGGAAACACCTACATAATATGGGGCTAGTGGACACACCTCTATGCAGGATGTGTGAACAGGAAGATGAGACTGTCAGGCATGTCCTGTGCGAGTGCCCGGAGTTATCGTTAATAAGAGAGTGTGTGTTCGGCGAGTCTTGGCCTATACCTGCCGATATAAAGGAGATGTCTCCCAGCGACCTGTCCACCTTCCTGGAAAGGACAGGATGGACGACGACCTAGGAGGACAACTCCTCGGGAGGATGTACAATGGGTCACATGTGGCCTAAGTACGTGGGCTTACACTCACCCTCCCTACTCTACAGATACGAAAGCAAGTACAAAAATATTTTTGAAAAGTCTTACACTACTTTACCACGGAGCTCTTCAAGATTGTTAAAATCAATAAAACAACCTCAACGACCTATAATCTTGAAGACATGAATGAACAACCTATTAGAGGATGTTTTCACAAAGAAGAGTTATTACGAACCGAGAATCCTGACGTATATCTGATTGAGAAGGTGTTGAAGAGAAGAAAAAATAACGTATATGTAAAGTGGTTAGGCCTTCCTAGCGAACAAAATTCTTTGATTGATGAATCAAAAATGGTTTAAATGTATCTACTATTGTATTTATGAATAAAGTAATGTTGAAGTTCATTATTGTTTTCATTTCAATTATAAGTATGTGAATTGGAAAATATTGCAGCGGTAAACGCTGCCCCAGCTATTCGCAACGTTCTGTGTATACCAAACCAAATTAATTGTATGCTCCATTCCCGCTTATATTTTTCAAGTCACGATATTAAAAACAATTATCATTCCCAAACCTAATCGCCGTCACTTTGAAATGCACTCTCCAACTCTTTTCGCCAATTATCTCTCACTGATAATGTCGTCTCATAATGTTGAGTCGACTCCTCAAGCTCTGCCTGAGCTTTCTGTCACTGTCACTTTTCTGTCGTTGTCTGTCACTTTTCGTTGTAGATTTTTTCTCTCGCACAACACTTTTTGATTGTTTCTTTTCATTGAAGTCAGTGACAATCGATGAAGATGCATTAGTAACCTTCCTCTTGATTGTCCTAGATTTCTTATCAACTCAAAGAGGAAGGGTAGATGAAGGGTGTTTGAGTGGTGATAATTGCCAAACGATTGGATTTTCAACAACAATTTGCTCATTTGGTTCCGGCACATCTGCAAAGTTAACGAAGTCGTTAATATCAAAATCATTCATCGAATCTTGACTCGATGAATGTAATACTGGAATATTTTCAAAATCAGTGTGATCGATATCAACAAGTGGTGAACCATCTTCAGCAATCAACAACGGTGGATGGATGGTGGAGGTCTATCCTCGAATTCTTTGGACTCATCGTCAGCGTCATCGTCATCACTATCTCCGGGCAGTAGGTTATCACTATCAGAATCCCATCTATAGGATCCCCCGCCAATCGTTAGGATCCGAATATTCGCTGTCTGATAGGTCCGCTTCGTCACTGCCGGTAACATATTGCACTTGCAATCGATAATCAGATGGTATGTCATTACCATGCTCCATCCTATGGGGTGCCGTCGTTGAGTGAACGAAACTCTGCTGGATGGAAGTATAGTAAGATGTCTGATGCTTCGGGAGGCTGTATGGCTCGGTAGTTGAATCAGGTTCCATGTTGGAGGTGGCTAATCAACTGACCATTCCAACAGATAATTCCTACTTTTATACTTTTGAAAGGGAGTGAGGGAGGCGTGGGGATTGAGTGGGAATGAATTGCAAAATGACATATTCAATGAAAGAGATAATTGAATGGATAAAATACAATATGAATTATATGAAATTATACTTGTTGATTTCATTGTGAAACATGTTTTTTTTCTTCTCAAGAGATTATTCACAAGTGATTAGAGAACAGAAAAATTGATGTGAGGTATTTGTCTAGAAGAGCTTGGAATTGAAATAAAAAAAATAATAATAAGACGAAGTGAAGAAAAATGCTCCAACCATCGCATTATTCAATGTGTACCAAACCAAAACAACCTTCATTCCATTTCTTTTCTTTTATTCATTTATTTTTTTGTTTCCTACAATTACAAATATAAACTTGATACTACCATAGTTAAATATTCCTAACTAACCTAAAACTAATCTTTTATTTACACTTAATCTACGGAAAGTCTTTATGAATGTCACTAATTTTTTAAAAGACTCTATCGAAGAAGTCTCTGCTTTACGCCTTTCCTCCAGAGATGTTTGCTCTCGATCTAGTTCAGCCAATTCTTTCAATAGATCGCTTCGCCGGCTAGCAATTTCAGCCTCTCGGCGAGAAACGCTAGCCAACGCGGCCTCGCTTGATCGGAAAGCATGCTCTGCTTCTCTACATATCTGCAGGAAACCGCTCAACATTTCACTAACCTCTCCGATAGGCTGTTGCACTGGCACTTGTGGCACGAACACTTGAGGATTCGCCGGTGTTGCTGGCAGCGGCGAAAGCGACACCGCCAACGAGGTCAATACGATGAACTCCTCCGGAGAACGCGCCCTCGGTGTTTCCGCTACTGCTACCGGCGGCGTGGAGGGTCTCAAGCTCTTACGAGCGGTCGGCTAACTACCTGTATAAGAATTGGTCCTATTGCAAGCAACTCTGTACTTTTCAATAGGACCAGACCTAGCTGCAGGTTGTCGACAGACCTTCTTCAGAACCCTGTCCTCCTTCTCGAATAAGTCAGGGCTGAGCGATCGGCCCCTACCGCTCGAAGTTGCTGCCTTCTCCTTGACCACCGGCCCAGCTGTAGGTTGTCGGCTGACCTTCTTCACAACCCTGTCCGCCTTGAATAACTCAGGGCTGAGGAATTGCTGCCTTCTCTTTGACCACCGGCATGATCGATGCCACAGCGTTGTTGATTTCCTGTGTGTTGGATGTCATTCTGAAAATGTAAAGTAATACAAAGTTAGTTGATATAAAAAAACATTGTTAACTTACTCAAAATTCTGCTAGTTGACTGCACTGGACTGAACTGGAGTGGACTGGACTTCTACCGTTGAGGAGTGGTCTCCGTGGGGTATAGGCATGAATGCGCGACTATTGGGAATGTGGCGGGGGCGCGCACACGTAACGGGGTGGGGGCATGCATGCACGAGTGTTGGAATAGCAGGGTGAGGCGGTGGGCGGGACTTCGGGGTGTGGGGCGGGGCTTCGGGGTGGGGGTGTGGCCTCGGGTAGGTGGGTGGTTTTCGGGAGGTGACCCTAACAAGCCACGCCCACCCCCGCTCATCGCACCGCCCCGTCTTGTTGGGCGGACCTCGCGTTTCGGCCGCGGAAAAGCGCGCGCTTCGCGCGCGGGATTGATTCACCACCATCTCGCGCTCCGCGCTTCGGCTACGGAAAAGCGCGCACTTCGCGCGCGGAATGTTCGTAAATTGATACGTCATCTGTTGATTTTGGTTCTAACCTAACCTATCATGGATACCCCAGTCCACCTCATGAACCTAACCTAACCTAACGTATGTATGAACCTAACCTTACCTAACAAATGTATGAACCTAACCTTATATAATGTAACTCAACCTAACGTAACCTAACCTAACCTACCATAATGCGGCAAAGCGCGCGCGGAATACATTCACCATGTACATTCAATTAATACGTCATCTGTTGGTTTTGGTTCTATCATTCTAACATTTGGATTAATGTCCAGTCCTGGATACCCCAGTTCATCTGATGACTTGAGTTTATGTTTTTTCTCCAAAACTGCAACTGTTATATTTTTTCATTGTAGACACTGTTATGTCAGACATTTTCATATCTACATCACTTTCAAGATTATCATATTTACGAGCCAAAGTTATTCGAGCCTCTACAATGTTATCATCGAATGCTTGACATGCATCGCGAGCAACATTACCAATTGTGGATTGTATTGCAGCTTGTAGGGCTAGAAGTATGACCACTTTTGTTCCATTATTTCCCCTCAAGATATGATAAAGTTACACAATCACTCTTGACAATTGGTTCGCTTGTATTTTCCAATATTTTTCTTTGCATATCATAATTACCCTTTTGTCCATTTAAATCCATTCCCCGGAGAACCTCAAATGACATTATCACCCCATTTTCTTTTTCTACCAAACTTATCGATTGTTTTAGACATTATACACTCTACGATGATTCTTTTCAAATTGATATTTCTTTCATTTAAATTATGCTATATACTTTGCAGTAACTGGTTATGAAAAATATAAGTAAAACAAATAACATTTTCATCATTTTTTATATTCATCAAAGTAACTTGGCAAAAGTAATACTTCAATGTAAAAAAAAATCACAATGAAATAATCACAAATAATGAATGTTCCGGTTTGAAGGAAAAAACAACAACACTTCGAATGATAATTCAGTTATTCATCTCAACAGTCAACAAATTAATCAGTTGGTCTAAGGCGCTCTCTTGAGAAAAAGAATCAACGATTTCAAACACCCAACGAATGTTGTCATTAGGATCATTTCATAAAACTCTATATCGCTATGACCCCATGGAAGAGTTCGAGTGGTATTCGGAATGATGAATCTTTTGTCGTCGTGATATGATAATGCGACTCAATTTTTCAATTCAGTGTAAATATCATGCAATACGCTTCTGAATGAGTTCATCTTCCTGAATATCATACCTCCGTCTTCGATGATTTTTTCATAGTCTTCATATGTCAATTCATTCTTTATAACAGATCGTTTGACGCCTTTGTCCTTCTTCAGTTCACCATCAACAGATTTCACATATTACGCTTTAGCATCTGTACCGTAAAAGCTGATTATTGGATCATTTGGGAATTCATCCTTGAAATTACCTAGAACTGACTTTGTCACTGGAATATTGAATTGGTTTCCTATTTTGTAATTAGATGTATATCATATTCAACGAAAGTCATTTTTTGTGGAGGAAAAAATCGGTTTTTTATCGACCTTTTTTTGGGTAATGGTTACCTTCCACAATCTGAAAAAATATAAAAAAAAATTATAATGGAGAACTTTATACAAGTGTAGAAGGGCAAACTTTTTAGTTTACCCCGATAAGTTACTGCGTAAAAATCAAAGTATTTTTCACAAAGAAAAATCTTCTATTTATCAGTAACTTGTCGTATATATATATTTCAAAACTTCTTTGACATCTGTCGAAGAAGTAAAGAAATAAGCTCTCAAAAAAGGAATAACTGCATATTAATTCGATTTTTTATCCATTTCTGAAGACGGAGGCAGATTTTGGCCTCCGAAACGTAAAAGATAAGTATAATTTCTTAATATTTTTTTGATAGGCAAAATTGTGAAATACGACAAGTTACTGATAAATAGAAGATTTTTCTTTGTGAAAAATACTTTGATTTTTACGCAGTAACTTATCGGGGTAAACTAAAAAGTTTGCCCTTCTACACTTGTATAAAGTTCTCCATTATAATTTTTTTATATTTTTTCAGATTGTGGAAGGTAACCATTACCCAAAAAAAGGTCGATGTATATCATTTTTGACAAATTTATATAAATTGTCTTTATTTACATTGAGAATAAGGGAGTCGGTATCAGTGTAGAGTAAGGACGCATCTTCTCCAAACTGTTGTTTGATACATCCATAGAAAAAATCATACATAACTGTTTTGGATAATTCCAGAATGGAAAATCCCAAATACAGTGGTTTATCATAATGAACTTTTACTCTAGCCAATTGAATGGCAACAAAATTTTCTGTAAAAATGGAGCATTTTTCAAAATTTGGTCGCGATATGAGACAACTAGCACCTATAGTTCTTTTTATATTTTCCCAATGTGTAATGAGTCTAACATCAATTCTATTGTCTATGTTTTCCATTGTTTTTCCATAGACTGCATTATTCATTAGTTTGTAGAAATTTTTTTCAGATTTGTTATTAGACCGATTACGCATTTCAGTATTCAAATCTTTATAGATTGCTTGCTTGAACCTCAATACTCTATGTGTGTTCATCACTATCAAACCATGATTGAAAGCTTGCTGTAAGTTTCTATAGTGAACAATATATTTTCTTTTATCGTTTAAATTTGGAATTAATTTGGGAACTTTCGATTTTGCATATGGAGGTATCAAACGTTCAACTAAGAATGAAAAATCGGAATGTTTATCGTGAAGTTCTTGGGAATAATGTATATCCACTTCCAATACATATCCATAAGAACTATCAACATCCACATTCACTATATCAAGATTGAGAATTTCATGAGGGGTTAACCACGAAAATTCACCTGTTGGTAACGATTGTGATATGCCGTGACCATATAGATTTGTTGCATCCAAATATGGAATGAATGAAGATGGTTCATTTGGATTATAATTCGGTACAAATTTATTGTTTGCTTTATGTTTACTTTCACTACATTGAGTGATTCCACCACGAATACCTTTTTGAAAGAAGTGAACCATATCAATGTCAGTTAGTAATTCCAATTCAATATCAGTATATTTCAACATGGCATCCCACGATAATCCGGGTGCGGTGAAGTATTGTGCCGGATGCAATTTATATTCATCAACAGATATATTTCTAAGGTTTTCAAAAATGTTACATAATAGTAACACATCTCACTCTGAATATAAATCAGAGTATTTACCCAAATTCTGATATTCGAACAAATTCCAAACAAGTTGAGCTCTCCCATAATCATAATCTGATATATGTTCACAACTGAGTTTATCGTAAAACTGATTTTTGGTTGGAAGTCTTGGATGATTCAGTTTGTCGATGTTATCAACAAAACTATAGGGAAATACACCTTTCTTTCTCATTAAATTGAAATTTTCAATTTGTGGGAAATGTTAGATGTAAAATTGGATCCTAAATTCTTCAAGGAACTAGGCATGAATCTGAAACTATCAATGAATCTCATTTTCAAATAATTCTTCTTCATCCTACCATCTTTATCCGTATAGGAGTGTGTATAAAGATATTTTGTGAAAGATATATATTTCTTATTATTTTGTGGGATGACATCCACTTTATCTTTGTTTTCATACAATTCCTTTATGAATAAGTGACAATCATATCCACTCAGATTGGGAAAAATAATAGGAATGAAATTTGGTAATTTAAAATTCAAATTACATGATGAATGAGCAGCGGGGGACGTCTTTTTTCCTGTGAGATGACAATGATCCCTCACTTAAACTTCACCATCATTGAATTGTTTAGAACAAATGCCACAATTTGTAGCAGAAGCAAAGTGTTCCTCTTCCTCAGGAGTTTCTGCATCCATAGGAATACGAAACCTAAGATGATTTTCATAAATATTTTTCAAATCATCTTCACTTTTGCTGACGAATTTCTGGTCTGCATTTGTATGAACATTTAATCAAATAAGCAAATGAATAAGGCTCATGTTTGAATGTCTCGATCGAGTACGAGTATTCAGGATTTGACTTAGTGGTTTGAATCGGCTTGAGTACTGATTCAAAATCGGCATACACTACAAATGGTACCTTCATTTGTTTCTCAGAGTTTTCAAACGTTAGTATATTTTCAGGCATCATTTTCTCATATTTATTGACTTTGAAATTGGTTGATGGTGTTGTAGTACTCAAGTGATTACAATCATTCATCTTATGACGTGATAGTAATTGCTCATTAGAAAAATATAATAAACATCTATCACAAAAATATTTCTTATGTTCATGAGCCGATAATTGGCTTGAAACTAATCTTGAAAGATCTTTGATCCAACAATAATGACTATTACTACGGAATCATACTGTTCGACCTTAATTGGCATTCCGTGTGTTACAGTTATAGTTCTGTTCCACTTAAACACAGTACTTCAGATGAACGAGTTCTTAAATAGTGAAGTTTGAAGATGAATAGCGAGTACAAATGAACGTTTTGACAGAAACAAATGAATCTAGTAGACCTCATAGGAAGAATTGATTCAGGTAATCAATTGATTGAGTATCCTCAGTGAGATAAACCAGCTGAACTAACCAAAAGACAGAATCTACGGGTTTGAATACTGTGCAATAAGGCAAGCTAGAGAGAATAATATCACAATTCAATCGATGGAATAGGATAACAAAGCATAATTATGTTACTCTCGATGTTACTTTTAACTTTGTGAAAAAAATGGAATCTAACAAAAATATCTCCATAACAAATTCTCGTTATCAAGAAGAAATTCTATGGTATCACTGGAATTTTGGATGACTTGATCTCGCGATAATAAAAGAAATTTGATTGTCCAACCTAAAAATAGGTAAGATACAGAATTTCCTTCTAGAACAATTATAGCCAAAAATACTGTATTGATTATTTAATTCAATGAGTTACTAATTTTTATATAGCTATAATATTTATCGATGACTCATGAAAACCAGCATAAGAGAAATTGAAATCAATAACCTCTTATCACGTGCAGTGTAATTCAGGAAGTAGTAAAAATATTCTTGAACAGATTTAAAGATATAAAGAAAATTGAAAACAACGGTCAAAACGTACGAAATATCAAACGTTCTCGCTGAACGCTGAAAAACAGGAGAGTTCATCAATTCTTTGAACTCGATTCCGTTTTTTTTTCAGATCCAGCTGGCATAGGCTACTAATTCGTATAAGGGAGTTTTCAGATGACCGAAATTTTGGTAAATAATCTGTTGGTAATATAGTTTGTATTATGAATATATGAATGGAACGAAATATTCGTTAACAGGTACGAAGATGTCCGATTCGATTTACTTTTACCTGATCCTAATTGAAATTTTACCTGAATTATTATACCCAACGAAATTTTGTATATAATATGTGGACATATCATTGATTGATCATAGTTTCATGTTATTTAGGGCATGTAAGTAGTCTCTGTATTTTCAAGTGAGAATTATTTGAAGTGATTTTGTGATTATCGTTTTGTGAAGATGGAGAATATTCTCGTAGACAACATTCAGGTTCCTCATAAAATCGTTAAAATGAAAGGTGACGGAAGCTGTTTATTTCGTGCCTTTTCATACATTTTGTTCGAAAATGAAGAATTTGCGCAGGTGGTGAGAAGAGAAGTTGTCAATCACGTGGTTGATAACTGGAGTCGATATGAGTACTTCGCAGCTTATTCGAACGGAGAGCCGTTCCGAAATAGAGTTGATTACTCTTTCGAAATGTTGAGGCCCAACTCGTACGGTACGAGTTGCGAAATAACAGCGGCTGCCTTTCTTTATAACTGGCATATCGTGGTTTATAGAAATGGGATGGAATTAATGGAGTTTGGTGAGACGCCAGCGTTCTCTGTCAGATTGAGATTCACTGGAAACCTGAACGGAGGTCATTTCGACGTCCTCGAAGAAAATTCCACTGCTGGGGAAACCCAAATTTGTCCATCGTTCACTATGGCAGATTTTTTGATACCACAGCAGTCAAATAAAAGGAAAAAACGGAAAAAATTCAAATCCCAATGAAGGCTGAATTTGTGATATCCAGATATTTTTCATTTCGATGAATTCACTGTTCGAAGGATTTTCTATAACCATCAATAAAGGCATATCCTGGATGAAATCAGCAGCAAGTGAGTTTTTTCAAACATCCAGTTTTTGGTTCACATTTGGTCAATGTCCTGATATCAAGAAGGTATACCTTGAGGGATCACACGTTGAAACGTTGAAGCCCCGTTAACTTGTCATGTTTTTCCCAATTAATGTATTTTTGCCACACCTTGTATATGTTATGTTTTCTATGGAATTGTTTTTCATTTCAGAGCATTCACTGTACAAAAGATTTTCTATAACCATCATTTAGAGCATATCCTGGATGAAGTCAGCTGCAGGTGAGTTTTTTCAAACATTCAGTTTTTGGTTCACATTTGGTCAATGACCTGCTACCATGGAGGTACACATTGAGGGCTCACACGTTAAAACGTTGGGGTCCCGTTAACTCTTCATGTTAACGGGACCCCAAAGGACGCCCGTTCAACTGAAGTCTGGATAATGTCGATATTTTATGTAAATGATTTCATAATATACTATCAAATGAAAAATTGCTTCCTACGAACCTATGCTTTTCATTTTCATGTATCCACAATGAATCAATGCCAAGGAAAAGTCCTTCTGAAAAATTACCAAATAAATAGCGAAGACAAATGAACGTGTCGACAGAAAAACATGATAACTGGTAGACCTCATAGGATTATTTGATTTGGGTAATTAATTGATTGAGTATTCTCAATAAGATGAGCCAGCTAAACTAACCAAGAAATATAATCTTCGAGGTTGAACACTTTGCAATAAAACAAGCCAAAGAATAATTCTCTCAAGTTCGCATTTATTTCTCAGAGAGAAATTAATTTGACCATGAATAGATAAAACACATAATAAATGCTTACCGGAAAAATTATTTCGAAACGATACTGTTTGCAGATGATCGCAATTTTGGTGACTGAACTGTTGGTAATATAGTTTGTGTTATGAATATCCTGAATGAAATTAGCACCAGGTGAATTTTTTCAAACATCAATTTTTTGGTTCATATTTCTTCAATGACCTGCTACCACAGAAAGCTCAACTTGTTATTCCGATTTCAGTCATGCTCAGTATTTAATATGTGCAAAGTTTGCGTATTTGGAGATTGTTCTATATTTCTATATCCTGTGATCGTATCAATTTTGACGTCTATGAACTTGGAATATTAAAAGATAGAATACTGAGCGTTTTTGTTCAAGAATATTAAAGTTGAGGTTGAAACAGCGTTCAAGTCATGTATTCGTTTAGATGAATTGAATTATTTCATGATAATTTTCCATATTTGACAATATTGAATTTGACACCCTCTTATCATGTGCATTGTACTTCTCACAAAGAAAATAATTCTATGGAATTCTATATCTGATTACCAAAATTCAAAAGGGTTCCTTATGGAAAAACACGTGCAAATTTACTGCAGGTCCATCCTGGCCGTTTTTGGACCTAAGGCCCAGTTCACACGGAAGGGACAAGGGTCGGCGCCTCGTCTCTGCCAGACGTTCATCATGTGTGACCAGAGCCTTAGCCTTCAGACCACCTCCACTTCTCGCCATTACCCAGTCGACCAATCAGAAGCTACCGCGCGTACAGCAAGAAATTCAAATCAGTAGATGAACAAGGCGGATTTTGGCGCACTTCAAGGTCGTGCGTCGCTGGTGTTTCAGAGAGAAACTTTAGTGAGTGTAAGAGAGAAACGTGTGACGTCACCGACGCAGGATGAAATGAGTATCGTAGCGATTCCAGCGTGGAACTTCGTTCCTCGGACCCCTTAGTACTCCGCATCACCGCTCTGGCCCTCTTGAGACTCCGCATCACCTCTCGGACCCCCTTGTCACGTGCTCCTAATTTAAAAAGTTCATCGAAATGAGATTCAAACCCAGGACGTCGGCGTGATAGACGTTGTCCTTAGCCTCGACACCAACATAAGATATTGAGAGTAATTGCGAATGGTTGGTATTTATAGATATTGTTTTGTCGAGAACGAAATTGACTCATTCATTGTAGTTGACCGCATTTTGTTATTTCCGTAGAAAGTTAGAGAAATTGTAACGTCATTATCATGTTGAAGATAGGAAAATATACTTAGATTCGGAAAAGAATCAATCTTTCACATAAAGGTGTGTGTGTGTGTGTAAGAGTGAGAAACACGTGTGACGTAATCGAGACAAAGAGATGTGGAGATGGTATCGAGGATATACGCCGCCAATGCCGGCATGGCAGGTTCGGTGTTGCCGGTTGTGAAATAAATCGTTGTTTATGGGGCAATGTAGCGTTGCCGGTTTCAAAATTAGGCATGACGTGTTACGAATACGACTCGTTTTCTCTGATGAATTTGTTAAAATGTAATTCAATTAAAAGTTGGTGAGAGTTGGCAATTTGCCTCCATTTTTTGAGTGTTCTGTCCACAAAGTTTTCCTTTTGATTTATATTTATATATATATATATATATATATATATATATATATATATATATATATATATATATATATATATATATATATATATATGTATTGGTTTACATGCGTTTCGAACGTTTTATATGCGTTTCGGCCGTTTTACGCGCGTACCGACCGTTTTGGCGTGCCTTTCGACCGTTTTACATACGTTTCGACCGTTTTACGTGCGTTTCGACCGTTTTGGCGTGCCTTTCGACCGTTTTACATGTGTTTCGACCGGTTGTTTTGTTTTCTAATATTGATCTAAATGGTTTTATTAATTTGTTTTTGTGTTTCAGGAAAATATATATCTGGTGACTGACCTTTTAAATACTGGATTGTGACATTTGAATTTCAATGGAAACCAACTAAGGAATGATTTAGTTGTTACATTGTGTGCATAACCATTTTACTGAGAACAAAAGATAAGAAATTTCTAATTGAGGTAACGTATCTCACCTTATTTAAATGAACAAACTTATTAACTAGTTTCATTGGTCAAGATTCTCATAAACAATAAATATCATAACAATTTATGTTCAATATTTTGGTACATCAAAAACAAAATTTGAACATTAAATTTTATTAACATATATATATTTCTTCTTTATCATTTCCAAATAATCATTTCCTTTTATTTAAGTTTTATATTGATATATACTTTCAATGTTAAAAATACCCCTTATACTTTTATCGATAGGATTTATTAAATTATAGCTATTCTTTGGCTCTTCTGTTTCTATCATATAGGGACCTTCGAATGGCAATAGCAATTTTGCACATTTGTTTCTCCTATTATCAGGAACTCTCATAGACTTGACAATTACTAAATCACCTTTCTTAAACTTCACTTTTTTACCTCTACGTCTATTCTCTCTTTTCAAATATTTATTTGCATTTCTTTTTATCTTTAGATTAACTTTTTCCATTATTTCACTTAAATCTTTCTCATTCCTCATCCATTCTCTCTCAGGCATTCTACCGTTCATAATATATTCTGGACATTCTTCTGTCACTGTACTGGGTACTTCATTTAAATATCGCTCTACATCATTTAAATTTTCATCCCAAGTTCTATGGTTGTCCTGTGACATTATTCTTAAATATTTTATTACTTCTCTTATATATCTTTCTGTTGGATTAGATGCTGGATGTCTAATACTTGTAAAATTCAATTGTATACCTAAATTATCTGTAAATTTCCTCATTTTGTCATTATTAAAATATGTTGCATTATCTAGGATAACCTGTTCTGGTTTACCTATCTCTACTACGAATTTTGTTATTAAATTTTTGACTGTTTTGAAGTCAGTTTTTACTGTTGGGTATAATTTTGTAAAGTGGTCATTGATTATAAAAATATGTTTGTTCTTGTTTCTTGTCGTTATGAAGTTACTAGGAAAATCTATTGATATAATTTGCAGTGGCTTGTTAGAAATTATGCTCTTTGGTTCATTTTTGTTAACCATATTTTTTTTGCTTTTGTCATTTGACATAGAGTACATTTATTTATTATGTCTTTTGTCACTTGTAAGTCATTCCTGGCAATATAATTTTTCCTAAAAATTAACCACGTCTTTCTTATTCCTATGTGTAGATATTTGTCATGTATGTATTGTATTATTTTTCTTGTAAATCCTTTCGTTATAACGTATACTTCTTCCCCATTAATCATTTTAATATAAATTCCTTGTCTTATTATTGCACCCTTTTCTTCTCTGTCAGCGAGTTCTAGTTGGTCTGTGGTCACTGTTTGTAATGAGTAAGGTCCTGTCATGTTTTTAAATATGTTAACCCCTATTTTGATCTGTTTGTTATTTTTAATTTTTTCTGGGTCCATTCTTGTAATTGTGTCTGTTACTATGTTTTGTTCTCCAGGTAGATGTCTGATTTCAAAATTGTACTCTTGAAGTAACAAAGCCCATCTATGGATTCTGGTGTTGGCAAATCTGCAATTGAGAATGGACATGAGTGCCTCGTGATCTGTCCCAATATAAAATTTTGATCCTAATAAATAAAAACGTAATTTTGATATACAAAATATTATACTGGCTAACTCAAGTTCCGATACACTGTAATTGCGTTCATACTTTTCAGTAACTCGTGATACAAAAGATATTGGAACTTCTGTTCCCCCTTGATTTTGGACTAGTACTCCTGCAAATCTCAAAATACTAGCATCTGTTTTTAATACAAAAGGTAAATTATAATCTGGGTGATATATTTTAAGATTGTTACAAAATATTTGTTTAAGTTGTATAAAAGCATGTTCATGTTCTTCATTCCATTTCCATTTTACATTCTTTTTAAGTAAATCAATTAGTGGTATTACTTTATTACTAAGGTACGGAATAAGCCTTTTGAAATAATTTAAAATTCCTAAAAATCCTCTCAATGTTTTCAAGTTGTGAGGTCTTGTATATTCTTGTATAGTTTTAATCCTTTCAGGATCCATTTCTAAACCTTTTTCATTTAGTTTATAGCCTAAATAAGTTATTTCCTTTTGGAAAAATTGACATTTATTTAAATTGATCTTAAGTCCTGCTTCGTCTAATAATTGTAAAATTTTATTTAAGTGTTTTTATGTGTTATTTTATCTTTTGAATATATTAGTATATCATCTATGTAATGTAGTGCAAAGTCTTCATATTTATCCAATATTTTATGTAAAGCTCTTTCTAATGCTGGGCAAGCAGATTGTAGACCATACGGAACAACACAAAATCTATAAACTACACATTCTATGCAAAAACCTGTATAAATTTCTAGAATTTTCATGTAGAGGAATTAGCCAAAAACAGTGTTTCAAATCAATTTTTGAGAAACATGTGGTATTAGTTATTTTTCCAAATATTGTTTCAATGTTTAGTGGAGATTCATACTGAGGAATTGTAATTTTATTTAATTCTCTTGCATCGAGACATAATCTTAATTCTCCATTCTTTTTTACAACTACCACTATTGGATTGATATGATTACTGGTACTTCTCTCAATTATTCCATTATTTAACATTTGATCTATTTCTAATCTTACTTGCTGTCGATATTTATATGGAGTTGGATAGTTTTTGGATCTGAATTTATCTATATTGTTAACCTCAATACTATGTATGTACTCTTTCGCAACTCTTGATTCATTCATTATTAATTTACTATATTTTCTTAATAATTCTTCAACATATTCAATATCGCATATATATTTAATATTATTTTCCTCAATATCACATTCATCACTTTCATTCATACTTCCCATACTTCTAATTCAATATTTAATTTCTCATAATCAATTTTTGCTTTTGATTTTTCTAGTTGATCTGTACCAATAATTATGTCAAATTCCATCTGTTTAACAATTAATAGTTGTAAACTTATATTCTCGTTTTGAATATCCACTTTTATATCAATAAACTGATTAGTTTCTGTTAGTTTCTTTCCATTTACTCCCACTAATGTGGTTTTTGGCATTTTTAAAATTTTATTTTGAAATTCTAAATTTTCCAGTATATTTTCTTTAAATAAAAATGAATCAGAACCTCTATCTAACAATATATCAATTTCTTTAGTTCCAATTTTTCCTTTTAAAATAATAAGTCCTAATATTTGTTCCTCATTAAAATTATCCAGTTTTATGAATTCAATAGGGCGTTCATAATTGTGTGTCACTTGCTCATTCCTTGGTCTTATGCAAAATTTGTTTCATTTGAATTGTAAATTGGTCTTTCCTGCCTCTGATCATTATTATTTGCACCTGCTCTTTCCTCACTATTTGATCTTCTTTGATAGTTTACCATCCTTTCTCTATCATTCCCAGGTAAGGAATTTGTTCTGACATGTCCTCTCTCATTTGGATTGTACTGTCATATAACGTTGGCAACGTTGGCAACAAGCCTCGTCTAATCTGTTAAGCTGCCAAATGTTCATTTTCTAGTATAAACAGTGATTTCAAAATAATCAAAAGTACCACAATAGATTCACTATATATCTATACATAATACATGTGAGTACAATCCAGTTTTTCTAATGGTTCTGAGACTGTAGACAGCTTACTTACCTAATGAACTAGTCCGATTCTGGACTTTGTACTCAGGTATAGTTTAGCGTGTAGGTTGTATTGCTTTGCGGAGCTGCCAAGCTGTGAATATATTCTGGGGTATAGACATTTCATCAATAAATCCTTTTCATCTTCAATAATCCAGGTAATGGACAAAGAAATCAAAGATATTCTTAAAGCCATATACGAACAGAATAATGATATAAAAAACGAAATCAAAAGTATCAGATCTGACCTAGATTCCATGAAAGTAAGTCATAAAAAAACTCAAGAGAAAATTGAGAGTCTAGAACTGGAAAATAAAAAGCTACAATTTGAGAGAGAAACGATTGAAAGGAAACTGAAAGAAAACAATTTGGTTGTTTATGGGATAAGAGAAGAACCAGAAGAGAACATTGTAAATGTCATTAAAGAATCTCTTTTGAAAAAACTGAACTTAACACTGGAGGACTACGAGTTCAACAACATCTATAGAATTGGGAAGATAAATACTGTTAATCATAGACCAATCCTATTGAAAATCACAAGAAACCTAACGAAACAAATCATCCTTAAGCAGTGCAAAAATCTGATAGGGAGTCATATATCTGTATCACACGACCTGACTGTCCAAGAGAGAGAAGAGAAAAAATTGCTCCTAAGATACTATAGAGAAGCCAGAAATAAAAATCAAAGTGCAACCCTCCTGAAAAATAAAGTCATCATAGATAGTGTCAGCTACACATATCAGGACTTGGTAAACATTGACCCTGCTTTAGGGCATGAAACAGAATCTGCTATTCCAAGTAAATCAAATAAAAGAAAAGATCCTCTGAGTCCGACTGGAAAAAATCCCAAGAAAATTACAAGAAGTTATAAGAAAGACACTAGTGGTGATACCTCTTCTGATAAATAATCTTTTATGTTGAATATCTCCCATTCTGTAGAAATTAGGTATATGTATGTAATATTTTGTTTTATGAGTTAATACCATATTTATCCTGTCATCTACTTGTTTTGCATTTGTAATATAATAACCCTGTTTATATTAATATAATAAGTTTCAGGCAATCTCTGAACAAACATGGCTTTGAATATTTTAGAAGATATTGAGAATATGAGTGACCCTCATTCCAGTGCTTCAACTCATCTGCTGATTTTATTGATGAATTTCAAATAGGTAATGATGATCATGAAATGTCTCTCTTTCATATAAATATCAGGAGTTTGAAAAAACACTTTGATGAACTGGTTGTCTTTCTCAATGATTTGAAGTTTAAATTCAAAATCATAATTTGCACAGAATCCTGGCTAGATTCATTTTCTGGCGGATTTACTATCGAAGGGTATAATACTCACATAATACCGCCAGCTACTAATAAATGCGATGGAATTGTCATTTTCGTTGAGTCGAATCTAATTTATCAAATTCTTAAAATCAATGACATTACGTTCACTGCTGCAAAAATTTCAATTCGGATGCTTAATAACGATTACAATATAATCGCAACATATCGAAGTCCTAATAATAATATGAACAGTTTTATTGAAGAGATTCAAAATGTACTTGAAACACTATCTGCTAGTCATCAATTTCTGATCGGGGATATCAATTTAAATATTTTAGATAGTTCCCTTCTTACCCAAAATTATCTGACATCATTAAGTTCTTTGGGTTTTACATCCCTGGTAAATAGTCCAACACGCGTCACCGACCACAGCTCGACGTGTATTGATCATATTTTTGCAAAAATTCCCAATGCACCATATGTAAAAACTGCAATTATCAAAACATATATAACTGATCATTACCCTGTGATATGCCTTACTAACAAGCAAACTAGGCAACCTAATGATCACTCTGATACTGAATCATGTATAAAAATTACTGACTATGATAAACTGAAAAACACAATTGAAAATATAAATTGGATAACAGTTTTGTCTGAAACTGAGAACCCGGATAAAGCGTATTCGAATTTCATGCAGTTGCTATCAGATTCCATAACAAACAGTACTACAATAAGAAAAATTAATATAAACTCGAAGAATCGTAAGCTGAAACCATGGATAACGCGCTCATTAGTGAATAGTATCAGAAAAAGGGATAATATGGCTGAAAAAATGAAAAGACAACCTGAGAACCTACAGTTAAGTAGAGAATACCGAATCTACAGAAACACACTCACTGATCTCATAAGGTGTCAAAAAAATTTGTTCTATAAAGAAATGTTGGATAATGCTAAAGGTAACATAAAAGAAACGTGGAAAATAATAAAAAATTGTACAGGAGGTGGTATTTCGGCTAAAGAAAAA
Source organism: Leptinotarsa decemlineata (assembly GCF_025532065.1). Classification (NCBI taxonomy): domain Eukaryota; kingdom Metazoa; phylum Arthropoda; class Insecta; order Coleoptera; family Chrysomelidae; genus Leptinotarsa; species Leptinotarsa decemlineata. The sequence continues at coordinate 1,411,523 of NW_027412614.1, forward strand.
ATTAATTTGAAAATCGGTAATGATTATTCGGATAATGGGGTTGAAATAGCTAATAAATTCAATGATTTTTTCAGCGAAGTTGGGGAAACACTCGCAAATAAGATAGTGGATGATCCATCATTTGTAGAAACCCCAATTCCCACCAATGAGTCTTCACTATTCCTTAAACCAATAACCAATGTCGAATTGTGTAATCATATAACTCAAATGAGAACAAATTCCTCCCCAGGGAAAGATAATATCACGGTGAAAATATTGAAATTATTAAAAAATTACATAACTATCCCACTGCTTCATATATATAACTCCTGCATGGAAAAGGGGATTTTCCCCAAGGCGCTGAAAGTGTCGGTAATTACGCCAGTATTAAAGGGGGGTGACAAAACAGACATAAACAATTATCGACCAATATCTCTCACTTCTGTATTCTCGAAACTGTTTGAAAAATGTTTAGCGTATCGACTTTATGATTTTTTAAATAAATATAAAATAATAAATAAATCACAATTTGGATTTATAAAAGGTGTTGGTACGAACGATGCAGTAACTCAACTTATGGAAAACATTTGCAAAAATATTGATAGATCCAAAAAAGTTTTGACGGTATTGCTTGATCTAAAGAAAGCCTTTGACACCGTGAGCCACTATAAGCTACTGAACAAGTTATATAGTTATGGAATAAGAGGCCCAGGACATGATCTCATGAAAAGTTATCTTTCCGATCGTATCCAATGTACCAGGGTGTACGGTGAGATGAGTGGATACAAAACTGTTTCCTATGGAGTTCCTCAAGGTACGGTTTTGGGTCCCATTTTATTCGTTATTTATCTGAACGATATGTTATCTTTAGATATTCAGGGAAATTTCACTGCTTATGCCGATGATACAGCGATTACCTTTGTGGGGAACTCTTGGCCTGAAGTTATCAACCGAACAAACCAAAATCTCCTGTCTGTCAGCAAATGGCTGAATAATAATTTGCTCACTTTGAATATTGTCAAATCAGTAGCAATTCCTTTCAAAAACAATAGTAATAATAACCTACAAAACATCAATATCAACAAACATAATATCAGCTATGTCGAGAACTCCAAGTATCTGGGAATAATAATTGACCATAAACTAACCTGGAAAGTGCATATATCTAATCTGGTCTCAAAAATAAGAAAAACCATCTATAAATTTCATTTACTGAGAAATATACTGAATACTGAGACTCTTAAAACAGTGTACTATGCTATCACACAGAGCTTACTGCAGTACTGCATAATAGCATGGGGATCGGCATATAAAACAATTATGGAATCATTGGTTACAGCACAGAAATACATTATCAAGATCTGCCTTCGGAAACCTAGAAGATATCCATCTAATCTTCTTTTCAAAGAATTCAGAGTCCTAACAGTCAAAGAACTGTACCTCAAGAACTTACTGATATTTACCCACAAAACTCTAAGTCCATCTAATGCATTATCTTATGATAGTGTCACAACTAGAGCTGTGTCTAATAGAAATATACAAGTTCCATCCTTTAACTATAAGTTGACGAGATACAGTTTTAATTATCTCGGTAAAAAATTGTACAATATTGTAGATAAATCAATTAGGGATATTAAGTTTCTCAATTCCTTCAAATCAAAAATAACACTGTGGATCGTTGAGAATTCCAACCAGTTGTTGCAATTGTTATATCATCCAATACAATAAAAAGTTGTATTCACATTTTCAAACTCACAAATTTTATATTCAACTACTGTCTACCGACATATCTCTACCCCATATCTTTTTTTCTGCCTTTTTTTACTCATTTTTTTTTTTCTTAAATTCTGTTGCAAATAATTATGTCTGAGTTCATAGTCCTGTATTACGCGACACATAACACTTACAAACGTTGCACTAGAGACATATTTAAAATTACGGTATTACTGTTTGCTACACACGAGCTTGCTCTGTAGTAATTTGTATTATTGTTTTGTTATATTTGTTTGCTCAGATTGTAATATTACACACATTGTGGTGCGTTGTATTTACTGTACACAAAAAACATATTTATATATTTAAATTAATCTATATCACATATATCATTATTCCAAAATAGCATAACGTACTATAATTTTGGTTCGCTATATTCTCTGTGCTCATATATTATATCTATGTATTTGAATGAAACAATAAATTCTATTATATTATTATATTATATTATATTATTATTTCCATGATTATTATTGTTTTTATCATTATTGTTATTATATCTGTTATTATTGTTGTTATAGTATCTGTTATTGTTATTATTATTGTATTCATTATATCTATTATTATCACTGTTATTATTTCTATGTGGATAGTTATTATAAGTTCTGTTATTAAAATTTTGATTATTATTGTTTTGATTATTAAATATTTGTATTATTACTCTTATATGCCAATGTTCTTTCTAATCTTAGCAAATATTCACAAAGCCTATCCATTGTTTTAATTTCGTACATATTAATAATTTCAAAAATCTCTTGTCTGAAATGTCTGCTTATATTACCTACTATTTCCTCTCCTCTCATGTTCGGTTTTAAATATTGTGCAATGGCATATAATTGAATAGCATAATTATTAAAATTCAAACTTCTATTTCCATCAAATTTTCCAAATTGTAATTTATCTCTAATTTTGAGTTGCGCATTTTCCCCCCAATATTGTTTTATAAATAAATTCTCAAAATCTTGGAAAGTATTGATATTATTTTCTTGGCTGTTAAACCAGATAGAAGGTTGATTTATTAAATATTGTCTAATTACGTCTTTTATTTCATCTGTATTCATTTGATTTGATATTTCATTTCTAATTATTTTCATTAAAGTTATCGGATGTAGTTTTTGTATATTACCATCAAATTTGTTATTTTCTTGAACACTTGAACACGTACTAATGGATCTAGTCTCTATTCTAGTCTGTCGATGATTTTCTTCTGTCTTTAATTTCATTTTCTATATTAGTGATTTTATTTTTATTTTGTTCATTATCTACATTAATTGAATCATTTGAATATATTTTGTGGCTTCCTATATTTTCCTTGACTTAATTTATTTTTCCTATCATTTCCTGATTGTTTGTATTTAATTCTTCTCTAACTTCTTGAATTTTTCTACTATTATTGAAAATTGAATTAGTTGAATTAGTTGAAAATATCTTGCTTAGTATTTTTATAAAATTCCATATTTTGTTTTTCTATTCTTTTCTCAAATTCCTTGTATAGATCCACCATTTCTTGTTTATTAGACTCTAATTTTAACTGTACCCTTTGTTCCAGCCTGTCCATATTTACTGTTACACTCTCAATACCCTCTCTCACACTGTCAATATTCTGTCTCACTTCATCTTTCACACTATCTATATTCTGTTTCACACCATCAATATTTTGTTTCTGATTCATTTCTTCTTTCATCCTAACCATAAACTGCATTATCATTTGCATTTGGTTATCGGCATTCATTTCTTCTTGCATACTACTTTCAACTTGATCTCCACTCTGTCTCACTTCTTCTCCCTCACTCACTCCTGTTTTCTTTACATGTCTCAAATCCATTCTTTCTCACTCACAAAATTTTACTCTCTCTCACTCTGCTTTCGGCCTTTCCAAATGTGCCTCACGTTGTTGGCGACAATTGTTATTTTATTAGGAGATGATGGTGTTGATAATTTATAATTTATTTAATCAAATTTAATATTATTCCTCAGGTAGATACCTTATCTTAAAGATACTTCTTACCTTGATTAGCTCAGTCGGATTTCTCTAAGCATGCAGCGCCCTCTCTCTCTCCACAGGTAGAGTTCTTGGAAAGATCTTATTTGTTTTCAAAAATATTGTGCCAAATAAATTTTCAAAAAAAAAATATAATATTGAATTCCAAAACTATGGCACTAATACAATCAACCTTAACCTCAACCTACCTATACCTGCGAAAATTATCTTAAAATTTAAATCATGAACATAATTACACCACAAAGTACCACTCTATAATAATTGCTGTTCTGTGGTATAACCTTATTGAAATTAAATTGCTACAACGTTCTCTGCCTTATGACAGATTACTAAAATGACTGCTCAGTGAATGTTTACAAATTAATCATTAATATCAATTTTACAAATGGTTATCGTTCTCAAAGTGTTTTAAAATGGTAAACGAATATTCAATGAGTTTTCAAACACTGAGAAATTGAAATGTCTCTCCTGGATTCCTTCTATCAGCAAACAGGTTCAGTGATGGCGGTTTGAGTTTTATAAATGGTTTTAAATACCTTGAATTTTTCCTTTTGGTGCAGTGAATTGATCTGGATGTTTCTTCTTTCTACTCCAATTTTTCCAATTGATACTATGGTAAGTTCAATTCTCTGCTTTCCACTATATTTTTATTTACAATTTATTCTATATGTATATTAATAATTTTGATTTATCAATTCACAATTTCAATTCAATTTTCAAACTTTCAAAAATTGTACGTGCTTCTCGTTCCAGCGTTGATCATCGTCTCCCTTGGCTTCACCTTTCAACAAACTCCACATCTCCTTGGTAACCAATTTTTAGAAAAATTCTAGATGCTGTCAAAACCTTCTGATTTGTAAATTTTGGCACTTCACTCAAACTACACTTAGTTTATTTACCATTTGTACTTATAAACAAACTCTAATGTCTAATATTTACAATATTAGTTGTTTTATAACAATTCATGTTCTGTATTGTACAAAATTAATTTTTGAAATTTGCATTTGGCAAAATTCATGAGCTCCTTTCCAATTCTTTCACCTAGTAGGCTAGACAATATTTTAGCTACATGGTTTTTTCATAAACTGAGTGTTTTTCCTTACACAAATTGAAACTCTTTCAAAATATTGATTTGGATAATTTGAATAAATTGTAATGTTGTTTTGTTTTCTAATATTGATCTGAATGGTTTTATTAATTTGTTTTTGCGTTTCAGGAAAATATATATCTGGTGACTGATCTTTTAAATACTGGATTGTGACATTTGAGTTTCAATGGAAACCAACTAAGGAATGATTCAGTTGTTACATTGTGGGCATTACCATTTTACTGAGAACAATATATATATATATATATATATATATATATATATATATATATATATATATATATATATATATATATATATATATATATACACCGCCAGCTATCAAAGTAAGGACACAGTTCAGTCCTAACGAAGTGAGGACCGGGTGAAGGAGTTGGCTGGGAATGTTCTAACTTTCAACCTAGCCGCGGCCTCTGTTTTCCAATAGAAAATTGGATAATTTATACTCGTAATAGAAAATTATTTATTTTTCTTCAATATACATCTACAGAGTGAGGACAGTACTATTCTCCTAGTGAAGTGAGGTCCGTATATATTTTTCAAAGATCCTAACAATGTGAGGACATATATACACGTACTAATCCATCATAAAGGCAGAGTGAGGTCCATTAAACGTTGCCGAGTTCTTCAGATGTGAAACAGATGGATGCAAGGTGGATAAGAGATAAATGTATATTAGCGAAGATTCATGAAAGTTTGATTGTTGCGTCGTGGAAACTACTGCGTAATTTAAGTTAGTTTTGATCAAAATAAACTAAAAAATACATGTTGTTCATGTTTTGAGTATTTCAGTTTCACAAATACATTTTTCAGAATGGACAGAGAAACATAAATAACGAGGTTTTGGACCGGTTGTGGATTCCAAAATATGAAAGTACCAAGGGACTTGGCAGGAATGAGATCAACAGTCTAGTTCATGTACCATTTTCTTCCATAATTTTTATATAGTCTCCGAAATTTACGATCAAGGTGTCATTATATTCATATTGTCACGTATAAAGTTTAAGGATGAGTTCGAAAAGGCACTGAAACAAATTACGAAAGTCATAAACAGATTAGTTAAAAAAAATTGAGGTTTGTTTTTTTTTGAATATCTCGAATAGTACTCATAATTTTCGAATTAAAAAAAAACAAAAAAGATCATCGAATAAAATTTCAACTCCCGGAGCAGTACCTCTATTATTTATAATTTCAACAGAGCCCTGAAACTAGAGCCAAAAACGGGTAGCCTGGCTTTCGCCCGCGGGGCGTCAATCTGACACAGCAACAAACCTTTTTTTTAATATTGTAAATATGAAAATTGAGAAATGAAAAAATTCATGTAGTTTTGAAATACGTCAATGAACAATAATCCGCGATAAAAAAAATTGTATCTGAATTTTTCCATTGATTATGCATTTGTTAGTTAATAATTTTTTATGAACCGAAGGTTAACATAAAAACCCTATTAATTAACAAACTCAAACCCTAGAATTGTTTTCACTTCGTGAAGGTATTCTCAATAGGCTAATGAATAGATCGCCGCGCGCCGTTGCAAAAATTACAAACGGTTGAAAGCTACTCTGTAGCTAGCAGAGTCCAATAGGACTCTGTATATTTTTTTCAACCATTCGATCAGAAATAAAATTCTTTTTTCAACGATATAACACATGTGGCCATTTCTATTTGAATATGGCGGTACTATGAAGTCAATCAACTCGATATAAAGAGAAACTAACGACGAAATTTTCTCAGTTTTTGAATAAAAATCAACTATTGAAATTTTTCACTTATCAACGAACTCTTTAGGGGCTTTTGTTGTATGCAAATTTTCACTTCATTGATCTCAAAAATCTGAATAGGAAGTGGTATTTTCTGAACTTCGACATCGAAGTGTACCTCTTTCACTACTAAAAATTATACTGTGCTGTCCATTTATCTGTACCGGTGAAAAGTGTAATTTTTATGAAGTTATTATCCCATAATGAAAGCTTTGACACTTTCACTTTTTCATTGGCAGAGAAAAATAAACAGATTACTATCTGCGACACCTGTTTGTAGTATAACATTCAGTCATTTCAAAGTCGAAGTTCAAAAAATACTAATTTCTATTTAGATTTTCGAGATAAATGATATAAACAATGGCGTTTAAACAAAATTGACAAAAAGTACGTGGGTGAATCAAAAACTTCAATTTCAAAACTTTTATTCAAAAATTAAGCAAACTTCGACGTTAGCATCCTACATCGAGTTTGACAATATTTCTGTATGTGACGTCATGCTATATTTGATAGAAATGGCCATATGTCATTTTGATTGAGCTGAATTTTCCATTTATCCATATATTCGATTCATATATTCGATCACTTATTCAACACTCAAATATTCTCTGATGTGAGAAATTCAACATACTCAACTGATGTGAAATATTATCAAAAATTACAGCTAATACAAGTGGTGAAACGGCACAGCAATAGTGTGCCAGCAGGTCTTGAATTCGAATCTGCCTGACTTCATATTTTTTCTCGAACGTCACTGATGCCAAAACAAAAACAACAAATGGAATAGAATGAGTTGAATCAGTAATTTCACATTCAAATACAAGACCATTTTGTTGTCTCTTTAATTTCACAATCATTGGTATCAACTGTAATCAATCATTTAGTCTGGGCTTTGTTTAGATTCTTATTGAATGAACATCCTTTTAGTAAAATTAAGTGGTTAGGCTCATTCAATTCGGAGTATTGTCAAAATCATTGTGAAAAAAGAAGTAAATTAGTTCATAAAAAATTCTAAAAGTTATAAACAATTAAAGACCCTAAAAAGCAGTGTTCGGTTTTGTTGTTTGTAGTTTGTTAACTATAAATATTTTTGAATTTTGAGAAAAAGATCATTGAATAGGAGGAAATTTACTGAAAAAAATTCCGACTCCCGAAACGGTATCTCCATTATTTATAATTTCAATTTGACGCTGAAAATAGCTGTCTGCGCACCATTTTTAGGTTGCGCACATGACCTCTTAGCGAGTACGTAACTTAAATACTTTTTTGAGGTACTTAAAGTAAATAGAAAAATTTTTAAAATTTATGATATAATCTAAACACCATAGAGATCTGATTCCTGTTGGAATTTTTCATTAAAGTACATTTTTCAATAATTTAGACAATTGTTAATTAACAAAATTTTTTAAAACTTCCTTTATCGTTCAAACTAAATCAAATATTTAAATAATTACCGTGAAATTATTTCGCCTCTTGGAGACCTTCTTAGATACATACAAAAAAAGATTGCATGATAAAACTTCTGAATATTTTATTACTTTGTCAATAATAATTTTTAAAGTAAACAAAAAAAAAACACAATAATGTTGTGAACATTTTTTTCCTAATTTATCATTATTTAATCGTTCTTATGTCGATAAAAGACATTTATAAACTGAAACAAATAATTTGTTTATAAATCTTTTATAAAGAAATGGACTATTTCAATACTAAAAAAAAATCAACTTTATAGAAAACTGTCAATTATGATTTGAAAAAAAAATTCTCAATAATAATATTAATTGTTTAAATAGTTTTTTTATATGTCTACTGTATCAGTTAAGACATTTTTTCTTTTCTAAAATTAATTAACAACATTAATTAATTAACAGTTTTCTACAAAATAACAAAAAAAATTCTATTAACAATTTCATCGTTTATTTACTCAATAATTTGTTATAAATAAATTCACAACAACCAAGAGCATAAAAATATCGAAGAAATTTTTTTTCCATTATTTATTCAATTTTGTAAATACACGTGCTGCAAAAGTTGCACCAGCTGATCCATTTGTTGACTTTAATGCTTATATAACTTTCAAACTATTAGAGATACAACAATAAACATTCAGATCATTTTTGTAGATACCTAATTAAATTATCTTTCAAATGTCATCTTGCATATATTTTTTAGAAATTGTTAATTTGTTGTTTTAGGCATTTGTTTATAAAAATTTCCTCAGGTTTTTACAAATTTTCAGGCTCACAGCTCAGTTAATAATGCGAATTCGGATATTGAACTTCAGACAAATTTTGTTATCGAGATGAAGATGAAAATAATGACTCTGATGATGGAGATGAGGATTTCGAATACGGCATGGTCACTGATCAACAAAATAGAATTATTAACGGAATCTTCGGAGCAGATTCAGACTCCGAATCTGAAGAAAACACGGAGCCAGATGAGACACGAGAAGAAGAATAAGAAATGGAAGAATCTAGAGATCAAGAAGAAAAAGATGAAGCAGAAGAGATAGAAGAGCAAAAAATCGAAAATCTCTCGAGTAACAAAGGAAAAAGAATACCACGTTCACTTTCAAACCGAGATATTGCAAGTACATCTTCAAAAATTTCTCACCCAAAAAACAAAGGAAAAGACGAAATTGATAAAATAAATCGACTGCTTTATTATTCTTGATATAATAATAAAGAATATTATCGCCGCTAATTGTAATATTACGATAAAAATTTTATATTTGAAAGAAATAAACTGCTTTCAGTTATATAAATATCACATCTACTCAACAATATTGTTCTTACCTCGTGTTCTTTTATTTTTTAATGAAATTGTTGCATGTCTGAAGTATTCAATTAGGTGGGAATATAATAATGCACAAAATTTATCGAAATTCATCAATAGCTTATGAAAAAATGAATAAATAAACAAATAACCAACTGCAACTGTAAGATAATTTATACTTTAACAAAATTGCTCTGAAGTTCAATATCCGAATTCGTATTATTTACTGAGCTGTTGAATGTTGAAAAAACTCGAGGAAATCGTTAATTTTCATAAACAAATGCTTAAAACAACAAATTAACAATAAAAAAGAATGATTTGAAGGGGTTATATTTTTAGGAGTGATTTTCCAAATAAAGAATATATGCAAGATGACATTTGAAAGATAATTCAATTATCTATAAAAATTATCTGAATGTTCATTGTCGTATCTCTAATAGTTAAAAGCAAGTGTATTTTCAAAATTGAATAAATAATGGAAAAAATTGTTTATGGTATTTTTATGCTCGTGGTTGTTTTTGTAACTTTTATAGCTTTCAAAAAAAATAAAGCTAAGAGTAGAATTTGTTTATAACGAATAGTTAAGTTAATAAACGATGGAATTGTTAATGAATTATATTCTGATATTTTGTAGAGAACTGTTGATTATGATTTTAGAAAAGAAAAAAATGTCCTAACTAATAATTTAAACAGTAGATATATAAAAAACGATTATAAACAATTAAATATTATTATTGAGATTTTTATTTTATATCATAATAATTGACAGTTCTCTATGAAGTTGTAAATTATTTTTTTAAATTTTGAAGTAGTCTATTTGTTTATAAAAAAATTATAAACAAATGGGGATAAAAATTATTTGTTTCAGTTTATAAATGTCTTTCAATGATATAAAAACATTATTGAGTTTTTCTTCTTTTGTTTATTTAAAAAATTATTATAAACGAAGTATTAAAATTTTCAGAACTTTCATCATGCAATCTTCTTTTGTATTTGAGAAGGGCTCCATGAAGCGAAAAAATTTTACGGTAATTATTCAAATATTTATTTCACTTTGAACGATAAAGAAAGTTTCAGAAAATTTTGTTAATTAACAATTGTCTAGATTATTGAAAAATCAACTTTAATGAAAAATTTCAACGGGAATCAATTCTCTATGGTGTTTAGATCATATCATATTTTTTTTTAATTTTTCTATTTACTTTAACTTGAAAAAATCTGTTAAAATCTGTTGAAATCTGTTTTTTCCGTTAACCAGCTGTCGCACCCCTACGAACGACAACCCTCAGAAGCCCAAACTTGTGCGAGCTGAGGATTACCGAGGTCTTACCTTTTAACGTGTGATTCCTAGTTGCTACCACGCCACTAGTAAGTGCCATGCATGGCCGTTAAAATGAAATTTAAAATTTCAAATCCTCTAAATGTTATTTCTGAATAAAGTTTATATATATATTTTCTTTAAACCATAAAAATTTTAATGTGACACCTTTCTACATAATGAAAAGGACTTTTTTGTGTTTCTCAGTGAAATTTTCGACTTTTTAATATAACCTCAAGTTAATGTCTTGATAAAGGGAATAAACATTCTCGAAAGCTCGACCATATAACAAAGAGTATTCTTTAAACAACAGCCCAGCAATTTTTGACTGCATCCCCAACATTACTCCGTATTTCTCCTTAACTAGTCAGTCAAGACTACCCATCGCTTTATATATATATATATATATATATATATATATATATATATATATATATATATATATATATATATATATATATATATATATATATATATATATATAAATATATAATATAAAGGAATTTTTTGGACAAGCACTCATATGAAAGTTGGCAAACCGTAGACACGTGTTTCTAGCTATTTAGCCTTCGTCAGTACGGTACAGACAAGTGTAAAGGATGGGCAACACTTGGTTGCGAAAAAAAGGTCGAGAACAAAACAAGCGGATTCACCATCAGGGGGCCAACTGCGGTTTCGTGTCATCGTTGAAGACTTCGTGATTACAAGGACTAACTCCCAACTTCGTCACGGGTGCAGCTATAGCAACCTGCGTGACATCCGGGTCCAAGATAAATCAAACATGAAAGAAGAACTCCCAAGAAGTTGGGAGTTTGTCTTTGTAATCACGTGGTCTTCCAACGATGACACGAAACCGCAGTTGGCCCCCTGATGGTGAATCCGCTTGTTCGAAGTTTGTTTTCGACCTTTTTTTCGAAACGAAGTGTTGCCCATCCTTTACACTTGTCTGTACCGTACTGACGAAGGCTAAATAGCCAGAAACACGTGTCTACGGTTTGCCCACTTAGATATGAGTGCTTGTCCAAAAATTCCTTTTCATTGATAATAACTTATCCACTCAATATCCCTTCTTTCATATATATATATATATATATATATATATATATATATATATATATATATATATATATAAATAAATATAAATACGACGGTTATCGAGTGTCTCGATATAGATAAAGGAGTTTTTTAATCGGACATAGCACTCAAGGAAGTGGCAAACCATAGACACGTGTTTCGGGCTTTTCGCCCATCATCAGTATGGTGCAGCCAACTGTAAGGATGGGCAACACTTGGTTACCAGAAGAAATAAAAACAAATGCACGGAGCCATCAGCAGGAGCCAGCCGCACATTTGTGGTTTCACTTAATAGATCTTGTGTTTACAAGAAAACTATCAAGATCTATTAAGTGAAACCACAAATGTGCGGCTGGCTCCTGCTGGTGGCTCCGTGCATTTGTATTTATTTCGTCTGGTAACCAAGTGTTGCCCATCCTTACACTTGGCTGCACCATACTGATGATGGGCCAAAAGCCCGAAACACGTGTCTATGGTTTGCCACTTCCTTGAGTGCTATGTCCGATTAAAAAACTCCTTTATCTTTATCAAGACACTAGATAACCTTCGTATTTATATTATTTCCTGGACCCGGATGTCACGCAGGTAGCTAAAGCTGCCTCCGTGGTGATTTTGATAGTTTTCTTGTAAACTATATATATAATTTATATATATATATATATATATATATATATATATATATATATATATATATATATAAAGGAGTCCCACTTGGTAGTGGGAGTAAAACTTTACAAAAGTATTATCTATACATTCAATTAGCCTAATAGGGGATTTAGTCAAAGTAGACAAAATACCAAAAGGCACACCTTGACTATAGTGAAATTGTCTACGTAGATCCAGAATCTAGAAATCATATCAGGAAAATTAAAAGAAAATACGAATTTTAAATATGAAGTATAAAGTGTCTAAAATATAAAATTTTGTTGTAAAAATAAAATTCAAAATAGTGTTGTGAATTTAGAATTTCAAAAATAGTGCTGTAAATATAAAATTAAGGATAATGTTGTATATATAAAATATCATGGAAAGAGTATCGGAAGAGTAGTAAATAGTGCTGTTGATATAAAATTCAAATATGAAGTCTAAAGTATATAAAATATGGAAAAAATAGTGTTTTATATATAAATTGTAAAAATGGTGTTGCAAATATAAAATTAAAGTAATGTATATATAAAATATCATGGAAGAAGTTTTGAATGAAGAGAGAATGATGTTTTATATATTAAATATGAATACCAAAGAAACAGTAACGAAAGAATACTCATAATGAAAGAATACTTATATTATAGAGCAATAATTTCTATGTGATTTTTTTTATAACAAATTGTAATATATGTTTTTTATATCAATATAGTGATGGATGGAAAGGCGTGACTGGGCGCTTATCCATTCCTTAATTTTTGCTTTAAATAAATGATCGGAATTATATTTTTTCATTTCATGAGGGATCAAGCTATATAATTTGGGTCCCAAGTAGACATAACTTCTTTGTAGAGTGTTTTTTTTCTGGTCTTGGTATAACAGAAGAATTGATTTTGTGACGTGTACTGTTGTTATGGTTTATGGCTATCAGTGTATTTCTGTGAGTATGCTGTCACATTATTGCTGATAGAAAATATAGTTGTCGAAGATCAAATAACTTCGTTTCGCGGTATAAATCATTAGTGGGGTAAGTGTATGCTTTCTTAAATATTATTTTGATGATCCACTTTTGTATTTTTTCCAGTTGTTTGGTATAATTATTTGTTGCCGCTCCCCACGCTAATATCCCATAATTTAAGTGTGGTTCAACTAGGGCATAATATAATATCCGTCTTGAACTCGTCTTGAAAAAACTACTTCGTAGTTTTTTCGATATGAATGCCCCATTTCAAATTACAGTCTATGAATACTCTCAAATATTTAATATGTTGGACCATCGATATTGTTTGGTTGCCATCTATTTGAAGGGTGTCATATTCTGGTAAGTTCTTCACATATGAGGTGAAAGGTATGAAATGTGTTTTCTCGATGTTCATTGTTAAAAGCAGATTTTTAAACCACTCTTGGATTATTTTTAAGTCTCTTTCAGCTTTTTTTTAAGATTGCCAATCCTCGTCTACATATATAATTGCTGTGTCGTCAGCATAACTCACCACATCTCCTTCCAAATTTAGTTTCAGCAAATCGTTGAGATAAACATTGAAAAGTATAGGCCCCGGGACTGTGCCCTGTGGGACACCATATTTTACTACTGTTTCTTCACTGAGGCTATCATTTACCCTAACTCTTTGAATTCTTTCTTGTAGAAAGTTTTTTATCAGATCGTATGTTTTTCCTCTTATTCCAATACTTTCCAATATCTTTAGCAATGTATGATGGTCGACGGTGTCGAACGCTTTAGCGAGATCTATAAATATGGCCAATGTTGGTTTGGCTTTGTCAACATATTTGGATATTCTGAAAGTGACGTATACTATGGCGTCTTGCGTGGATCTATTTTCTCTAAAGCCAAATTGTTTTTCCGATACTAATCCTTTTTTTTTAATACTTTGTTAGACACGTTTTCAGTAACATTTCGAAATTTTTGCAAAATTAGAGATTAAGAAATGGGACGGTAATTTGAAACATTTTCTTTGCATCCATTTTTGTGCAGTGGTTTGATTACAGAAATCTTGAGAGCGGATGGAAATATGCCAGTTTGTATAGACCAATTTATGATATAGACCAAGGGTTTGATGATATATTCAGCAATTAGTTTTATAATCTCGGCAGTCACGTTGTCAAGACCTGGTGCTTTCTTTTTTTTCAATTTATCCATATATTTCATCATCATTTGTCTCCCCTAGGAAAAATGAGTTCATCGATTGATTTAGAGCCTGTGGATGTATATTATTATGTTGTTTTATTGCTTCTGCCATTTTTTGTCCTATACTTGAGAAGAAATTATTAAATTCATCAGCCATCTGTTTTTTATCGGTGAGAATGTCAGCGTTTTCATCAAATATTTTATTTATAGCTTCATCTTTCTGTGTTTTCGCTGTTATTTCATTCACACACTTCCATAGACTCAATGAGCTATCTTTATTTTTTGAAATTTCGTTCGGATAGTATTTTTTTGCCTCTTTCATTATATCATTCAATTTGTTCATGTATTTTTTATAATTTTGTATATTTTCATCAGCTGGGAATTTCATTTTTATTGCATATAATTCATGCTTAAGGTTAACTGATTTCAAGATGCCATCTGTCATCCATTTTTTTTTCCTAAATTGAGAATTTTTTATTTTGATATTCGTTGTATTTTCTTTTATGTGTTTTTTTATTGTGTCTATAAATATGTTGGTGGCAGTATTAATGTCACTGCATAGATACACTTCTGAGAAATGTTCTCTTTTTATAATATCAACTAATTTATTTTCATTAATGTGTTTCCGTATTTTTTTATAATATCTTTATGATGATTTGAGTCTAACAACTTGAGCAAAGTGGTCCGTTATACTGGTTTGTAGAACGATTGGTATTATATTAATGACGTTTCTGTCATACTTAATGAACATATGATCTATGCAGGTCTTTGAATCTCCTTGTATTCTTGTGGCTACATTTATTACGGAAGCATAATCGTACTCACTCAAAATATTGAGATAATCATTCTTATCATCACCTAAGATATTTAGATTCATGTCCCCAGTTACGATTTGTGTATCAGCTTTTGGACAATATTTGAGGTACTCTCCCAGTTTTTCAATGAAAGATTGTATATTTGTTGAAGGTGGTCTGTATAGAGCTAGAATTGATAATTGTTTGTTGTTTGATTTCGATATTATTTCAATTCTCGTTATTTCCCCCAATTCAATCGTTCTGGATATAAAATCAATGTTTTTTCGAACATATATAACAACTACATCATTTTTGTGTGTAGTGGGCTTCGTTGTATATAATATGATAGTTGTCTATATTACAGAGGGTAACATCTTCAATTTGCCATGTTTCTGAGAGAATGATAAAATCAAAATCCTGATCACACTGATATAAAAGCGACTTCAATTCATCTAAATTTTTGTTCAAGCTTCGAAATAATTTGAAATTTTGGTAAGTTTCACATTTGAAGACTTTGTTTATTTGTTGTATATTTTCCAAACAAATTCAATTTCATCAATTTGAAAATCTCTGAGATATTTGTCCATGACTGTACTTATATTTATCCTAATTTAAACATAGCAGAAGAACAGAAAAGAAATGTTTAGTAAAAATAAGTGATCCAAAAAAAATTCCTTAAAAACGTATGATAATTTTTAGTTGAGATATAAAAAAAAATACCTACCCATTTTAAAATTTGTTCAGCGCGGAAGATAGTTTGAAAATTTGGTATTTTGTTTCTTACGTATTGCACTAAAACAGTCGTTTATTTGTTCATTTTCCTGTTTCTTTCGTTGAATGATTCCTTAATTTTTCTTTGACTGAGGATGGTTTCACGTTGATGTTTTCTTGTCTATGGTTTTTTTTTTGTTTTGGAGGTGTCTTGTTTCGATGTAAGCTTCTCAGTACCGAGCGAAAGGATTATTTTTGTTTGTTCTTTTGGTACTATTTCATATATGTTGCTACGGTCCACTACCGGTGTCTGTGGTGCACTGTTTGCTCTTTTATCAGGCTCCTCTTCTTCTTTTACTTGCAGTTCCAATTCTTCGATGGTATATCCAATATTGTTCACGAAAAGTTTATTTCCCTTTATGTAGGCCGTGTTTCTTGGAGTTTCCCTGGCTCTGCTTAGATATTTCCGCAATATTTTGTTCTCCTCTCTCTGCATGTATGCAGAGAGTTCTCAAATATCAATTTCTTTTTTATTTGGGATGCCAACTCTATCAGTGGACTTTCAATCTTTCGACCAAGAGGATCGATATCACTTTCAGTTTGAGTTTTTCGTTCTCTTTCTCCAGTTCAGATACTTTTTTGTTCAGTGTCTCCAGATCAAGTCTTACTCTAGTTTCACTAGCTTGAATTGCAGTTCTCAATTAATTTTTGCTCTGCACTATCTCATTGAAAATTTGCTGCGTTGTTATTTCTCCATTTCCTAACATTGTAAGTAATATTTTTCGAATATGTTATTCTTGTGCAAATAACTTTCGGGTTTACACCAGGACTAAGAATTTCGAGCTGGGTGCATCCAATAATGCTCTTGTAATCACTCTATCTACGGATTTTCCTGTTTGAGTTTGTCTCTTAGGCAACGGTTTGAAATACACACTTTTTTTTTACGCACACACAGATCAAAAAAAAAAAATCTGTTTAAAATCTGTTTTTCCGTTAACCAGCTGTCGCACCCCTACGAACGACAACCCTCAGAAGTCGAAACTTGTGCGAGCTAAGGATTAACGAGGTCTTACCTTTTAACGTGTGATTCCTAACACGGGTTGGACGGTAGCAAGTGAAGATCGATCGTTCGAACTAGGGCTTGAACCACCGACCAACACGGCAGTCAATTCGAGTGAGTGAACAAAGCACCCACGCCGAACCGCTTGGCTACCGACTGACCGACTGACACAGCTTTATTGCCAGTACTTTGTATCTATCAAAGAGAGTCAAAGAGAGAGCATAGCAACGTCCGTTCTCGTTCAATACAACTCACAGTTTTTTTAAATGCCGGTTGTGTTTGAAATACAATTTACAAGTGTTATTACCTGAAATAATATTTTTATTGATAACTAATGGATATTTTTTCTGAAATAACTTTTTATATTTATATATTATACAAAATTATGTCTGGGTTGGAAAAAACACCCTCTTCAAAAGTACCGGATTTGCAAGTTTTATAACGTATTCTGAAAACACTTTATTGTGTGATTTTCACTAGTCTAGTGTTCTAGTAGATCCAGTGAAAATCACACGTTAAAGTGTTTTTGGAATACGATAGTTATGGATTTTCCTTTTGGCATTATTCCATGAGTTTTAATCACCTTTTCGCGGATACTTTTAACAAGGGGAGATACTTCATAGAAATAAGAATTTATTTCCTGTTTAATTTCGGAAAAAGTAATTACTGAAGTTTCACATGGACGAGAAACAGAATAAGATACGTTATTTGATTTGGTTGAATTTTGAAATGAAATGTTTGTGTTCAATGCTTGAGGAGAAGAAATATTTTCTTTGATATTATCTTGTGTGGAATGTAATATATTTTTAGATAAAGTGTTACAAAAAGTTTCATTTTTCACTAATTGCTGACACATTCTCTTCTGATATATATTTCACCTCAATTTTATCACTGTTTCGACGTACAAAATAGAACATTTTTCTACTGTTTTTCTCCGTGTTTTTCAAGTTAATATATTGACAGATTTTAGAATAAATTTATTTTTCGGAATACCGTTTCATATAAAAGATTTTTTTTAGAAATTTCATTCTTCAGAACTATATTGTTTGAAAAACATAATTTTATTCTTTTATTACTCTTGGTAAATTTTCTTCCAACACGCTTATTATTCTCATCAAGTGTTTCATATTTTAGATGCCTTTTCAACAGTTCACTGATTTGACATATATCGCGATGAAAAACATTATAAATATATGTACAAGTTCTTACAGTGTCGATAAAAAAATGAATAAAAATGAATTTCTGATGATTAAGTCGTTACTTTTAAGAGTTTGTAGAGAATTAAAGGACACCTGCGGAAAATTCTCATTGAGATATTCAGCTAGTTTAACTACTGGAAACTTAGTAGGTCTTCCCGACATATTGTTGTAATGAGGTGGAATGATTATAATGAATTTAAATTGTTTCAACTCATCATTGAACGTTGCTCATTTGTAGAAGGTTAGATTTCAGGTTCTTCTATTCCCGCCAGAAAAATGACCGAAGACACAAAACATCAGTTTCACTAGTCGGGTGAAGATCAATGTTTCCAATGTTACAAAACATTTCTCACGCCCTGACAGTAAAAGTGTTCACAAGGAATGAGGCTTTCATCACTCTATTGATTATATAGTAAGAAATCATTTCATTGTCTTTCCAAGATGAGTAAACATTTATTTTGTAAAATGATATGTGTGTTATATCAAACCGAGAAAAACTCAAAGGATCGAATATTTTATAAAGTGGTTTGAGAAACAATCACGTTAATGAAAAGTATGAATATTTGGATATTTCATTACAGATTCTGAATATGATTTAACATTTCTTTACTATATTCTGATCTCACATAAAGCTAAACATGGACATTTTCTGCTACATGATTATCTCAACTGCATTATGACATTTATAACTATTTAGAACATTTTTAACACTCATTACTGTGGGTGGGAAAACTGTGGATTCACACTTATGAGTGTGACTTTACAGTTATGAATAAATTCACAGTTACAACAGTGAATTGTAAAATTCACATTCATTACTAAAAATTAGAGGCAGCTACCTAAAAACAGTAATCCTTTCGCACATACACATTCAACACAGTACAATAGATGTCGGTAAATGAAACAAAATTCAATGTATAACCTGACCTAGCCTAAACTTTATTCAAATAATGAGTTTACAACACGTTATATGTTTTTCAACCTTTACTTGCAATAGTTGAATATGACTTCAGTTAATATAGGTTACAGGTTAGTAAATGGTTAGAAACTGGATAGTGAAAATTGATCAACGATCATCTACTGACATGTAAGCAAAAACATGTAAAAAAATCAATTTTTATTTTTTCCACCCTTCAGTGAAAAATTAATCAACGGTCATCCACTATTAACGGAGATATAAGAGAAAAGTCGAAAGATCATTCACCTTTAATGGAGATATAAGAAAAAACATGTCAAAAAATTTCAGTTTTTATTTTTTCCACCCTCCCCGACGGCACTGCAAATTGATTTGATCTCGCACATGATATTCATGAATAATCTGCTATATTCCAGTGGAAAATTCATCAACGATCATCCACTATTAACGGAGATATAAGAGAAAATATGTCAAACAATTTCGGTTGTTATTTTTTCTATCCTCCCCGACGGCACTGCAAATTGATTTGATATCGTACATGATATCTACGAATAATATGCTATATTTCAGTAGTGAAAAAATTCATCAACGATCATCCATTATTAACGGAGATATGAGAAAAAATATGTCAAAAATATCAGTTTTAATTTTTTCCACTCATATTCTGCAAATTTTTTGCAAGAAATTAAATAATAAAATATTGATAAATTATGAATTTTTCATTTCTATTACATTTAGGGCGCCCGTAGAATCTATTAAAACTATTATTTCCATAATATATCACAATCTGGAGCATACAAAAGCGTGGCTAGAAATTATGTGAAACTTGGCAACAGTGGACGTATATTCTTCTCTATCCCGATGTCGACTGTCTACACGCCAAAAAGCGTGGCTGGAAAAGCATGGATAACTTCACACAAACACTTCGTTCCTAGTATAGTTTCAGACGAAACTCCCAATTTGAAAATCAGGTCATGTCAAAAATTGGCCCATTACCTGTTGAATGCAGAGTTTCAGCATTCGATTTTTACTTCATGTAATAATGATTACTTTATATATCATAGATATTTATTCAAGTAATAATTTTCTGCCATATTACATTTCACTTAACAGTGACATATATATTATAGAACAATAAAACTGACAATTGGCATAGATTTGAAAATCATGTTCCATCAAATCTGGGCCCATAACATGTTGAATGCAGAGTTTTAGCATTCCACGTTCACTTCATATAATAATGATTACTTTATATATCATAGATATTTATTCAAGTAATATTCTTTTGCCTTATCACATTTCACTTGACAACGACATATATATTATAGAACAAAACTGACAATTGGACTAAAATTGTACTCTAACAGTAATGAGAATCCTTGCTTTTCCTCAATCATAACCAAGAAATGTCCAAAATCAGTATTGGTGTAGGTAATTTTTCTTTGTTACTTTAGGTGCAATTCATTGATTTGTGCAAGCATAGCTTGATCATGTTTGAATTGTCCCGATAGAATACTGAGTTTTTAATATAATTTTTCTATTGCCTGGGACTGCGTAGAAGATAGTTGATGTAAGGATTTTATGAATGTTTGTGAGGAAGGAGATAGAAGATGATTCAATATAAAGTTTGAATTGTCTGCTGCCATGTTTTTGTCTGAGAAATTGCTCCCAGGGGGACCGGGGAAGTCGTCCCCAATCGACTGTTAAACTACAGAGGGCTAGCAAGCGAGAGTTTCGCTACGTAAAGCACTGATAAAAGTTATACATACAGTTTGACTCACTGATGTTTTTCAAAGTAACACAAAATTAGCATAGTAAATGGTAACAACAACCGACTATCTAATTGTGGTTTGGTCACATTTATAATGTATCTAACATTAGGAGGGGCAGTATGGAAAAATCTGGAACCTCAGATTTTCAAATATTTCAATCAAATTAGAAAAAGTTACTGATCTTAATTTTTTTTAAGTAACGTTTCCAAATTCAGAATATTACGATTATGTGTGATAGGTACAAAAAGGAGTTGAATAGGAGAGTAAAATGTGTATTATGAAGAAATGAATATTAATCATAAACCTTTCGTGTGAATTGCCTAACCCTCTTCTCATTCTAAAATTAGTTTCGTAAGTGATTGAAATTATTATGAAAATCATTTTAACTTTGTGAACATGGATATGATTCGATAAATATTTATCAATTCTCGTGGATAAATGCTGTCACTGAACACTGGAAATTGTTGATCCAACTGCTATCTTGCACTGCTTCATCATTATTTATATGTACTTCATGATGAGATATAGGCTAGGTGAAGAATTCTGATGGCATTCATTATAAGATCCTTAAAATTGCTGAAGACAAAATTTGAAGTTTGAGGACTTTACTGATGAATGTGTTTATGTGGGTGGTGTATGAAAGGTATATCTTGTTTCATTGAGCTGATTTATGTATCTGAATGGTATCCCAACGATGGCTTAATCCTAAGGTGTGTGAATCCGTGCCGAGAGGAGCCTGGATAGCGAGTTTACGACTACAACTGACGTCCTTGTAAATTTAGTTCAGGAGCGACTATACAGAGGAGATGGATGTCGAATTTACGACTCCACTTGACCTCTCTGTGAATTTAATTCAGGAGCGAGTCTACAGAGGAGATGGATGTCGAGTTTACGACTCCTACGAACCTCCCTATAATTTATTTCAGGAGCGAGTATACATAGGAGATGGATGTCGAATTTACGACTCCACCTGACCTGTCTGTGAGTTTAGTTCAGAGGAGATGGATGTAGAGTTTACGACTCCAACGAACCTCCCTATAAATTTAATTCAGGAGCGAGTCTACAGAGGAGATGGATGTCGAGTTTACGACTCCAACGAACCTCCCTATAAATTCAGTTCAGGAGCGAGTCTACAGAGGAGATGGATGTCGAGTGTACGACTCCAACTAACCTAACTATAAATTTAGTTGAGAAGCGAGAGCTCCTCAAATCCCCAACTCCTTATCCAACAACTGTACCTTAAAAAAAGGTTTGGTGGTGCAGCCAGGAACCGACTGAGTCGTCTCCTCAAGAACGGGGTACCTCATAAGACCACCTTGCACAAAAATCTTGAGCGTGGGGGGGGGGATAGGTGGGGGATAGACACAAGATTTTTCATGTCTGATTCCATGTTTCCTCAAAATATCATCCAACTCTCGGTTGGCGAATTCCAGGCCATTGTCTGTTCTCAAAGTTTCAACTTCAAAGCCAGTTTGATTAATTTCAAAAATCTCTCAATTTTTGTTTTGTTTCTGACATGTTTTTCAAGAAATGTACTGTTCTATAGTTTGAGAAATCATTTTATAACAGCAAAAAATACCTTTCTCCTTCTTATATATTCTGTCTCAAAAGGTCCACACAAGTCGACATGGATAAGTATTCCTATTTCTGAAGCTATACACTGTGTCCGTAAAGTATGGAACAAATTTATTTTTAGTTGTTGAACAGGTCATTTTAAGAAATAATCCTGAAACACGTCGATTTTTGATGTGAATTTACCGTATTTTAAAATAATAATCTAATATACAGGGTGAATTACGTTCGAGTAACGACGTCACCGTCATTTTTTTTAAATGGAACACCCCCATTTTGTCTCAATTTTCGGATTACTCTAGCTGAGCTGATTCCAAAAATGTATCACATGTTGATTCCAATTGGTACAGGGTGGACAAAAATACAGTAGTTGTGTGTGTGCTAATAAAGTAACGCGTAACATTCTTTATTAGGTAAATCAACAATATTATCAAAAATACTTATTGTCTAGCGGCAATTGGTTAAAATGTAACACCCCATAGTTTGCTACATGTTTAGAGTAGGTAATAAAAATGAGCTGTTTCCAAACATGTTTGGTACTTGTGGTCTAGCAGACAGAATATGAAAGAAATAATTTCTCATCTACATTTATAAAAAACATATTCGTCTAGTTTTTTGTGAAATATCATTATTTGTTTAGTAATTTATTGATGTTCAGTGACAGTTTAGTACTACAATATTTTTGGTATTCGTGAATATTCGAATGATTGCTTAGATTTAATTGGAAGTAGAAATGGAGTTAAGTGTAAAACAAAGAATTGAAATACTTATGATGATTGGGTATGGAGACAGATCGCGAACTCAGATGGAAGTGGGCAATTTGTTTAATGATAAATATCCAGAAAGATCTATAACGCGTTCAACAGTCAGTAAGCTGGAAACGAAATTTCGAGAAACTGTTACGGTTGCAAATGTACGCAAATCAGGTCGTCCCCCTGCAAATGCTGATACAGCATTAGATGCTTTACTGAGTTTTGAAGAAGATGCGCACACTTCTGTTCGTAAAGTTAGTCGCGAAATTGGTGTTGGCAAAACAACGGTACACAAACTACTGAAGCTTGAAAAATGGCATCCTTATAAAATCAAACTTGTGCAAGAATTAAACGAAGATGATCCCGATAGACGACTCCAATTTTGAGAAGAAATGATGGATAAATGTCACTGAGACCCTCTCTTGATACAAAACATTATTTTTTCTGATGAGTCCACTTTCACGTTGAATGGTGAAGTTAACCGTCAGAATTGTAGATACTGGGCAAAAGAAAACCCCCACTGGATGCGTGAGCATCATACACAATACCCTCAAAAGGTAAATGTATGTGCTGGAATTGTACGAAATCGAATTATTGGACCCTACTTTATCGAAGGTAATTTAAACGGGGCAAAGTACCTTGAGTTTTTAAGGGGGTATCTCGTACCTACTTCACGTAATTTATTTCCCAGCAGATGGAATCCTGGAGGTTTTGATGAAAGTTTATGGTTTCAATAGGATGGTGCACCTCCACATTATGCTGTAGATGTTAGAAGGTTCGTAGATGAAATTTTTCCGAACAGGTGGATTGGTAGACGTGGACCCACTTAATGGCCAGCGAGGTCACCAGATTTAAATCCTTTGGATTATTTTCTGTGGGGTCATCTGAAGAATGTTATTTATAAAACGAAACCAGCAAATATTGAAGATGTACAAGTGAAAATTCGAACAGAAATAAACAATATTACGCAAGAAACCATACACAAGGTTCAACAAGAATTTGTACACCGTTTGGGTTACTGTCAAATACAGCAAGGGCTGCAGTTCGAACATTTAATATAAAGTCATGTATTCCAGCATATTCTGTCCGCTAGACAATAAGTATTTTTGATAATATTGTTAATTTACCTAATAAAGAATGTTATGCGTTACTTTATTAGCACACACAAAACTACTGTATTTTTGTCCACCCTGTACCAATTGGAATCAACATGTGATACATTTTTGGAATCAGCTCAGCTAGAGTAATCCGAAAATTGAGACAAAATGGGGGTGTTCCATTTAAAAAAATGACGGTGACGTCATTACTCGAACGTAATTCACCCTGTATATTAGATTATTTTAAAATACGGTAAATTAACATCAAAAATCGACGTGTTTATGGAGTATTTCTTAAAATGACCTATTTAGCTAAAAATGAATTTGTTCCATACTTTACGGACACAGTGTAGATTCACTTTTATTGAACTTCAATCTATGTTAATTACCAACAATACGACCGTTACAAAAATTTCTTTTATAAATTCTATATTATTAGTTTTGAATTTTATCACACGTGATAGTATCTGAACCAAGAATTCAACCACCATCAATCGACTAAGATAGGAATCATCAAGACTCTAGTAGACTGTGCTTTCGGACTCTGTAATACAAAGAAAGGTATCGAAAAGGAACTAGGCATCATCAAAAATGACCATCAACGGAATGGTTAATACAGAGTGATGGTGGAACATTTTTTGGCTAGAAGACAGCAAGAACCTCGCAAGGAAGATACGCTGCCACAACCAGTACTTGTACTTCCCTACATCAGAGGCTTGTCGGAAAGGATAAGATCGGAAAGGATAAGATCCAAGTATAACATCAGAACCTGCTTCAGATCTGGGAACACTATCCGTAGCAGCCCCACGAAAACCAGGCCACCAAACACCGACTGCGGATCCAAGAAATGCATTTACCGGATACCCTGCGAGTGCGGAGAATCACACATCAGTGAAACTCAGAAGCCATTGAAAGTTCACATTGCCGATCACAAGAAAAACACACAGCGAGGAGAAACCAGCAAATCAGAATTAGAAATAGCAGATCATATTTGGGCTCATCAACATAACATCAAGTGGTCTCAAGCTGAAATCATCCACAAAGAGGAACACTGGTTTAGGAGAAAATTCGTAGAGATATGCAACATATGGAAACCTATAATTAAGCGGAACACGACCAACTCCCGCTAAAACCGATGAAGTGTATAGAGGGGATACGTGAAAGCACTATAATGATCTCTAAATAATCAGATCTCAGTCAGTAATTACCCGAAGACGATTGTGGATACTAACAACCGAAACTTGACTTGGAATCTTTTACTTTTTATGAACAGAAAAATGAAATTTTCTATGTTTTTTACCACTTCACAAAAAAAGTGGTAAAAAGATTTCTTGAGCTTTAGCATCTTTCCTTTCCCACTCAGCATAATCATTCTGGGGTTTTGGAGTTAGGCTGCGGCTATTTCATGAAGTCCTTTAGATTTCAGAATGATCTGAGTTTGAAAATTTGATCGTAGATCCTGCTTCCTGATCCATGACTGTTTTCAACAATTTCTTCTACCAGTTTTATAAAATATCCAACCTATCACTTCTAGAAAGGTCCTGGACCAATGATCTGTTAAGGATTTTAGACTTAAACGGATGATGGCTCGAATAAAACTTGGATCGGTTTTTTCAAAATCATAATTATGTATCGTAATCTTTCGCACAACATTCTACTCAAATTCATTACAACTTCATTAATCTTATGTTTCATAGAATGACATTCGGCAGAATAGGAAAGTCACCCACTACCAACATCAAATTGCTTCATTGTTACCAACAGAAAGCTATAGCTTTTTAGCTTGGCTACACCAGTGTAGTGAATATCCATCAATAACTAGCTTCGAGTGTTATTAGAAGAAATCAAAATCATGAACTAGTACTTGCCTAAAGTTTATAAAAGTTTAGAACATTTCTAGAACACCTGAACAGCTCTGATATGTGTGTTGCTGGTACTGATTTCGAAACATGAAAATAATTAACCATATTAGAAATGAATTATGATAGGCTACTATGTGAAAATTTGTTGCAATAATAATGCAACACTTTCTGGAATAAAGCCATATTTCGTGAATTATATATAAATTGATGAGTAATTCAGTGATTTTGATTTGATTTTTATTTCTAATTTTGGCTGACTTCAGCTATGAAAATTACGTATGAGCTTCAATAAAACAAATGAAAATATATATTATTTCTTTATTAACACATACATTAGAAAGTATCATATGAAACTCTCTCAACCTATTCATTACCTGTTTAACATGTATTTTTAATGCTGCTATCTACTTAAATAGTTTTACTCCGTCATTAGTGCTAAAACATTACTACTTTTGATAACAAACTCTGAAAGGGCTTCATTCTTTCAACTGGTAGTGACATATTACGTTTTCAACACAAAAATATATGAGGCGCAACTCTATTGTTCAACCGTAGATTTCATTTGTTTTACCTTTCTTATTCTGACATAAATCATCAATAAACTTTTATAAAGTAGGTTAGGTTAGATTGCTTAGTAACTGGAGAAAATGATTTTCACAACATAAACACGATTTGGAGATACATTATCCCTTCTTATCTTACACTATCGCTTCTGTACTATACAATACTTGTAAGCAGGTTTTTTAGCTTCTTTCGTGATCTTAGAAATCGAAAATATGTATGTTATGTGGTTTTCACTGAATTTATATTTTTTTAAATTACTTCATCAAACAAAAATTTGAATACAATAAAGAGATTTACAAATGTGATTCAAGATTCGACGAAGATAAATAGTCGCAAAATTAGTCAAGAATGTTCTCCCATATTTATAAGATCAGGAACTGCTGATGTAGATGTGCGTTTCTTGTATTTCTCTAGAAAAACTTCGAAATTGTGCTGAATATGCTGATACATTTCCTGGGTAACTGCGCAATGGCTGATGCAATACTTTGTTATTATAGTGCAATCCATAGAAAAAGGGGGCATTGATTTTTCTTATTTAACAAATTCCCCTTTGAAAAGAAAGTTGATGCGGTGCTGCAACTTTCAATCAAGCAGATGTTTTATTGGAGTTTAGTTCCATTTATTCCTCAGTGGGTTCCTCTAGGAGGATACTAGGTCTTCTTCCTGGAGCTGAGAGTAATTTTGGAAAAAATGCAAATGTTCTTTTAGGTAGCGGAGGTTGGTCATCATTCCTTGATGTCATTATACCAAATTACATAGAATGCCTTCTTCTTCATTTATAAACATGTCGGTTTACGAATGGTTCATTTATAATTTCATCTAAGTGATCTGAGTATTGATCTAATTTGTGTTGAACAATATTCAGATTGTCTACATTCAATTTGCTCAATTTTAAAGGTTTCAAATGTGGTAAGCTTTCTTTTTCTGGTAGTATATTTTTCCAACATTGATATGATATTAAAATTGGATGACTTTCATAAATTACATTTTGTTCTTTCACAAGCATTTTTCAGAAAACTTTTGTGTTTCCAATAAAAGCATTACAGTTAGCTTGGAGTTTCAAGAGTGAATTGGTTTTCATAACTCGTTTTGCAACCTAAAGTTTTAAACAATTTATCGTTACAGCTGAGAGGCCTGATAATGCAAGTAGCCAAGTATTACTATAAATTTTATAGACTTTATAATCTTCTGCAAATAAAAGTGAAATTGAACACATTCTAGGAAGTTCTGAAAGTGGTCTTGAAATTTGAGCTCCACGCATTGCGTTACTTCAATTCGATACGAAATTATATTTTCGCATATATCAAGTTTATAATTCAAGTTTTTACATAAACCTAGATTTTCAAATACAGCATTGTATCATCATATTTTGCTATGAATTTCTTATTTGTAGATAAAATATGATATATCCCTGTTCGATTGTCCAAAATTAGAATAGGGTACAATCTATAAACAGTATGTAATTCGGGTAATACTAATGGCATTTTCAAAGTGAAGACTACTCTTGAATCTGCTTGAAAAGCTTGTAATTCAATTTTGTCTAGATATTTTGATATGATATGAATAAAACATGAAACTTTTAATCTGGTTCAATTGTCTTTTCCACTCAATGTTACCCAATTCTGGAATTTTTACTACGTAAATAACATTTGCTATTTTTTACTACGATTACTCTGATCCATTCATCGACACCTTTCTTCCTGTAATCACGAACGGTCACATGTTCACCTGGTTCAAAAACTGAACATCTCTCACCTCTGGAATACATTTTTTGTTTCTCTTGAACTACTGTAACGTGATTTTTCAAATTCGTTTTTTACCTGCTATAAGATTATCGAAACGTGTACGCAAATTTCTATTGAACATTAATTTTGCTGGATTTATCTTGGTGGTTGAGTGCAGTGTGGAACGATAATCAAATGAAATATTATTCAAACTCAAATTGAAATTACTATTTTAATTTTTTCCCAATGCATTTTTCAACGCATTCTTGGCGGTTTGTACCGCGTTTTCGTCGCTTTATTAGATAATGGGTGAAAAGGTGTAGAAGTGATATGCAAGATATTATTATTTTTCAAAAATGTTCCGAATTCGTTAGAACAGAAAGAAGTACCATTGTCTGTAACAATTTGCAGGGGTAAACCAAATCGTGCAAAACATGATCCCAAAATATCTCAGTAAATTGTAAAGAGGTTGTAACAAAATGGAAAAATGTTTTATAATTTTGCCATAGTAGTTCACCAAACCTAAAAAAGATTGAAATGAAGTTACATCGAGAATCGGTGCATTAATAATAGCGAAAGTTTCAGAATCAGAAGCATGCAAACCTTCTTTACCGATGTAACTTCCAAGATAAGATATTTAGGATTGAAAAAAATTACATTTATTTCAAGAAATTTAATTCCTGCCTTTTGTTAACGTCAAAGCATTGTTTCTAAACGAAAACGTTGTTCGCTTTTGGTTTTTCCCGTCATAAGGATGTAATCCAAAAAAAAAACCTTCTCTTTCATCGAAAATGGTGAAGGTTGTGCTTTAAAAAAATTCGAACTTACCTCCATACCTGATTTCAGTCTAATTGATATTGTCCCTTTGTTAAATTTACCTGAACATTGGGTTTGGTTTTTACTCTACCGTTGTTTCTTCTGGAACAGCTGCTTTGTGACGTCGATAGTTGACGGTTGTGGCAGGTGAATTTGCGTCGGCGAAATGGATCCCCGGTTCTTGCTTAACTTCAGCTGAAAGAAAGGTGGCTTGGCTGATTTGGAGGATGCAATCTGAATCACTTTCGATAACTTGACTCCTGCATTCTCTCCCTAAAGTCGGTCTTTTACTGCGCCTTCGTCATAACCGATACATATGTAGATGCAATAAATAAATCACTCGGTTCGTCTTCAAGGATTCAGGTACTCAAAATCTGTCTTCGAGATATTCTTCCAAGTTCCTTCACACGTTTTCGAAATGTATTTGACTCTATTATACTTTTCATTTCAAATGGTAAATGATTGAATATCTTCCGAATTTCAAATATTATGGAATTTTTGTTGAAGTTGGCTTTGGCAGAGATATATTGGCATTTTGTCGAGTTTATATATTCTTCCGGAAGGAAAAGTATTTTTTCTCATTTGAATTAGACATACTGTTTCTAGAATGAAGATGCAGTAGATTGTTAGTATTCTACTCTTCATGAAGAGTAGTCTACAGTGGTCCAAACGCTTGGCTCTACATATATATCTTATCGCCCTTTTATGTAGAACAGACACTGATTGCATCAACTGCTTGCTATATAAACCTCAGAAAGCGATACCATACATCAGATGAAACTCGATTCATGAAAAGTAAGATGTTGTTCCTGCTACTATTCCCAACTCCTTGGTGATGACCTTGATAGCGTAGCAGCCAGAAGCAAGTTTTTTGTTGGGATATTTCAGAGTATTATCAATCCACAATGCCAAGTATTTGGTGCACGTGTTATTTTCGATGACATGCTTCTGGAGACTTAGCTTTCCTGAAACAAATTAAATCGAAATTATGTTAGTATTATTCACATTGAAATATAAAGAATTTGAAGCACACCAAGATTTAACTTTCTCTAAATCAGTTTCAATTATATTTCTCAGAGAGTCTGTATTATTTCCATGCCAAAGTAAAGTTGTATCGTCTGCAAACATTGTAAACTTTTCTTGTATGTCGATATTAGATATGTCATTCACATAGATAATGAACAAAATGGGACCGAGCACTGATCTTCGGAGGACTCCACAGGTGATTTTCGAAAGACTATAATTTATGTTCTGCAACTTCACCATTTGAATTCTATCTGAAAGATATTATCGGAACCAATTAATGATTGTTCTTTTGATTCTATAAAGGAATAATTTTTTCAACAGCACTCTGTGATCAACGCAATTAAAGGCTTTAGAAAAGTCGCAGAATACTGTCGCAGCCACTAAACTGCGTAACCGTGCTGCCCAGTCTTTCAGACTTTCATTCGCCATTATTCATGATTGAGAAATTTTTCTGACCAGTCCGAACATATAGAATCAAATTCCTGGATATGAACGCCTCATTGTTTTCCCGCCATTTTGATTCATACAAAATCTCAGCAATATGGAAAATCAGGAAAATCATTTTGTATTTCATTAAATTTTTCAAATTTTAAGTCTGGGAAGTCAATAGATTTTTCAATTGCGTTTCCATTCACGGTTCATGGTGAACATTTTCCTTTTTCATTTATTCTTACAAGAGCATTTGGAAGTCTAACTTTGTCTTTTTCAATAGCTAACAAAATAGCTTCTGTGTTTCGTAGTTTTGAATTTAATTTGAATATTTTTCTACTCTCCGTTCGATTTTCATGTTGTAAATGGGAATTTCGTCTGTTTCTGAATATTCATAATAGTCGTATTTACTTTCAAAGAAGCACTTACCAAAAATATCATTTATTTCAGTATATGATGTTTCAGGGTTAAGAGTGACTTCATTCTAACTTTGTTTCACTTCTGGTTTTTGATCTTCAATCTTTTTTGTTGCTTTTCACAACGGAATTGTACCATAATTTAATTGTTGATCTTTTATATCTACTACTACTAAAATTCCGTCAAAATCGATATCGAAATCGTGTATATAAACTTTATGTTCAACTTTGTTTTTTCCAATAGATAATATGGATTCAGTAATTGCTACCTCTCCTTTTGTTACTCCAGTTATTTCAATATTTTTTTAATCGTTTTGAATAATTCTCCACAGTTTTTTTTTGAAAATTGATATTTCTGCTCAGGCATCAATTAATATTTTAAAGTTACTTAAACTGTTTATTGCATAATAAAGATTGCTCAGAATCGGTTTCGTACGAATAAATGTTGATTGTTCGAGCGGGACTCGTATTCGTCCCCATCAACATCCTGGTACCTAACGGAAGGCTAAATGCCGGACGGCCGATTACCTGAAGGTACTATAAAATTACCGGATATCATGAAATGAATCAGTGTACGTTTTGAACTAGTGCTGATTGGTTTATCGAATAATTGTGAATTTAAAAGAATTTATTCTTAGAAGTTAAGAATTTATCATTTCAACTAAACTTTTGGACACAAATGGAGGCCAGGCAAAACAATATTATTAACGGGAAAATATTGATGCAAATCATCTTTCGCTTGTTCGAGAAGAAGCTCGACACAATGCTAATGTAGGGAAAAATATTGATGCGTATCAATTTTCGCTTGTTCGAGATGGTGAGACAGCTTTCCGTGTCGTATGGAACCCTGTACAAAAGTTGGGTGATAAAGGCGATATTCCTTCCTGCGAAGTTGACACTTGTGATTATAAATGCGAACCGTGCGGTAAATGTTTCACGAAAGCGAGTTATCTACGACAACATATGAATATAATTCATGGTGAGTACAGACCGTTCAAATGTAGGATATGTGGCAAGAAGTTTGTTACTTACGAATTACTACAACAGCATTCCGGACGACATAATTCAGACAAACCATACAAATGTGAGGTTTGTCCTAAACAA
The DNA here is from genome assembly GCF_025532065.1 of Leptinotarsa decemlineata. Taxonomy (NCBI): domain Eukaryota; kingdom Metazoa; phylum Arthropoda; class Insecta; order Coleoptera; family Chrysomelidae; genus Leptinotarsa; species Leptinotarsa decemlineata. Next base: position 1,443,920 of record NW_027412614.1, read on the forward strand.
TACAATTATAAAACCGATCTAAAGCGGCATATGTTCCACCATACGACGTCAAACCTCACCTTTGTGACAAATGTGGAAAAGGATTTACTAGGAAGGATCACATGAGGCAGCAACAGTTGTCACATTGATCGCTTTAAATTATATGTGATATGTAAGAAATGTAGCTCTGTAATATAATGTACAATACAACTTTGATCAAAAATTTCTACCTCTCCATCAATTCATCATTTTAACGAAACTTTCGGTATCAGTATCTTCACAGAAAATTTCCTGCGATACAACTGAAAGAGTGACCATCAATTTGGAACGGGCACACTTGGTAAAATTGAAGGTCGCCTCTTTCAGTTGTATTGCCGATTGTATATGCAGGAAATTTTTCTGTGAAGAATCCTACACTGAAGCCTGTCGGATATAATCCAATGTCCTTCGTGGTATTAGCCAGAGGAGTGGTTGTTTTCTGATAGGCGTCAGTCCATTCAACCTAGGTATATTCGAGACTAGCTTGATATTTTGAAGTTCATTTTTTAGATTTGTTCACTGCCAGTCTTCAAGCCTAGCCCACTGACTAATAAAAAAAATAAGAGATCTGTTAGCTTTAATGACATGCCAGTATTTTTACTGAAAATGGTTTTCTCTTATATGATATCTCCTTTGACCTATCTTGTGAACCTCTCATTCTCAAATGGTAGTTCACCAGATTACCTAAAGACTAACAGGTCGTTCCGATTTTAAAAAAAGGCCGACCAACAACTGGTTAGCAATTATCATCCCATAACTATTTCCCTCCATAATTTCAAAAATATTTGAATATTTCTATTTAGAGAGGCTGAATTCTCACTTGAAGCCAAATCATTTGATGATCGACAACCAGCATGGATTTCAGTGCTGTTT